>NC_057797.1:37366812-37369365 GCF_018294505.1 Triticum aestivum | reverse complement strand
GCGGGAGGGAGGGGACCAACTGTGGGAACTTAGGGGAACTGGAAAGATGTAGGCACCTCATTAAATGAATAAAAATGCAGCATAGAATTTCTGAAATCAGACGCTCTTCAGAAAAATCGGACGCTCTTTAGAAAAAAATTATACTTGGTAAGCCAATCCGCAAATAAATGGAAATCATATTCAGATAATATCCAGGATTATATATAACTGTATATCTCAGACATATATAGGGAGAAGGGATTGGGGGCACAGAGATTGTCATATTCTAGTTATTTATTTAGCTGTGTTTTATTGCGTGTAGTGCAAATCAATCGATAGGACCAGTCGTAGTTTCCTTATAAAAAGCCTATCAAAGATTCATGCAAACAACTAATCTTGAAAAATTCAAACCTGAAATTAGCAAAGGGTGGAAACAATTTGGAATCCATATCAGAAAAAGGCAGAACAAACGAAAAGGAAGAACCAAATACCAGTGTCTACACTTCAACATTCTCAATTGTGGAACATGCTGTCCCGTATCAAAGTGCAGACTTATATAGTATAGTTAACTCAATGAGCCTATCCACCAGTCTAATAACGTCTCGTTCGACGTGAGGGGGACCAACCATCAAAGACATGAGAAGTATTAACAAATGTCTAGCCTTTTCAATGACAGCAAGGAACAGCCAAGTCCTGCAAACAAAACGACTAAGGACAACTAAGTAAATAAATCAATAATGGGTAGCAGCAACTAAACTAGCATTTACCATCAGTAAATACCAATATTACTCCATCAAAACCAAACATTTTGCTACCAAGATTCTTACTGTTTTATTTGTATATGTGTGGTAAGCAAACACTCCACGGTTCAAACTATTCACACTACTAGGGAAAAGCTTATAGATAAACGCTTATTATAGTAGCGCGGGTTTATACCCCTCGCTACTGCTACTTACAAGTAGCGCGGGTTTTATCCCTCGCTGCTACTAAGTTGATAGTAGTAGCGCGGGTTTTTACCTCTCACTACTACTAAGCGGTCCCTACCATACCTCCCTGAGACATGCCATAGTGTTAGCGAGGGGTATATACCCGCACTACTACTAAGTGAATAGCTATAGTGCAGGTAAGATACACACGCTACTACTGAGCGTATCCCTCCCTTGCCGCACCACTCCCACCCCGATCCTAAAGAAAAAAAATTCCGCTCCCACCCCACCAAACTCTCTCTCTCTCCAACCTCACCCCACCCCTCAGTTGACTCATCTCCCCATGACCTCCTTGCTGCCGCCAGCTCCCACGCCGGCCGGTTCCGGCGAGCTCCGGCCGCGCGGAATATGCCCCCAAGCACCCCAAGCTCCGCCCCTCCCTTCCCTCCTCCCAGATCCGTGCCTCAAGGCCTGCACCCTTGCCTTGAGGCGGCGAGGGGGAAGGCGGCGGCGGAGAGGCAAACCGCGAGGGGGAGCAGCACGCGACTCTGCCACCCAACGGCCGCGGCACTACTAGGAAAAGGGCTATAGATGGAATTGACACTAATGACGCACCAGACATGTGGTGCGCCATTACTAAATACTAATGGTGCACCATGTGTTGGTGCGCCATTATTGTGCAAATACTAATGGCGCACCACATCCACGGTGCGTCATTAATAAACATAAACTAGTAATGGCGCATCACTCCCACGGTGCGCCATTAGTAAAACTACTAATGGCGCACCGTGGGAGTGGTGCGCCATTACTAGTTGAACTAGTAATGGCGCACTATCCCACGGTGCTCCATTAGTAATTTGGCCCAAACATTCCCCAGAATGCACCCCCCACCGCCTTTTCAGTTTAAAAATAAATAAAAGAAATTGATAGAAATGTCAAAAAATAAAAGAAAATAAGATTCCCATGTGATATGTGGTCTAGTTGTTAGCAAAATTTACAAGCATGAATTTTCAATTTTTTGCAAAATCTCTTGAGAATTTGTAAAAATGGGCATAACTTTTGCATACAAACTCGGATGAAAAAGTTTTTTATATGAAAAATCATCTACTCGAAAAGTTACATCCGAATTTAACTGGGGGAACCTCGTTAAACATTTTTAAAATCCTCAAAAACCTAACAGAAAAAAATACGGGGCTTTTAAGATCTGAAGAGGCAAAAAAATTCAAACTTACTAATGGCGCACCTGCCCATGGTGCGCTATTACTATCTTCCCACCTTCTAAATTCAAAATAAGTCAAAAAAATAAAAAAAAAGTTACTAATGGCGCACCTGCCCATGGTGCGCCATTAGTATCTTCCCGCCTTCAAAATTCAAAATAAATAAAAAAAATAAAAAAAAGTTAGTAATGGCGCACCTGCCCGCGGTGCGCCATTACTATGCCGTATATATGGCTGGGCGTGGTCCTCTCCTCCTTACCTCTTCATTCTTCTCCTCCACTCTACCTCTCCTCCACTCCATCTCCTTCTCTCCTCCACTCCATCTTCCCTTCTCTCCTCCACCATACTACCCTCCTCTTCTCCGGCGACCTCCTCCTCCTCTCCGACGACCTCCTCCTCCCTCCTCTCCTCCCCTCCCCTCCCCTCACGGT
>NC_057797.1:37366447-37366698 GCF_018294505.1 Triticum aestivum | reverse complement strand
GTGGTCCTCTCCTCCTTACCTCTTCATTCTTCTCCTCCACTCCACCTCTCCTCCACTCCATCTCCTCCTCTCCTCCACTCCATCTTCCCTTCTCTCCTCCACCATACTACCCTCCTCCTCTCCGGCGACCTCCTCCTCCCTCCTCTCCTCCCCTCCCCTCCCCTCACGGTTTCTCCTCCCTCCTCTCCGGTGAGCTCCTCCTCCCTCCTCTCCTCCCATCCCCTCATGGTTTCTCCTTCCTCCTCTCTGAT
>NC_057797.1:37308014-37366217 GCF_018294505.1 Triticum aestivum | reverse complement strand
CTCCTCCCATCCCCTCATGGTTTCTCCTTCCTCCTCTCCGATGCTCCGGTGAACTCCTCTCCGGCGACCTCCTCCTCCTCTCCGGCGATGTAGGCGAGTGCCTCTCCGGTGACCTCCTCCTCCTCCTCTCCGGCGAACTCCTCCCCGGCAAAAGAACACGGCAAAAGAACGTACAAGATCCAAAAATAGGAACAAAATTTGAAATAATATCGTGCCAAAAAACGAGCAAAAAAAGAGCAAAGAATGGACAAAAAAATCACGATCCAGATCCAAATTCAAAATTCAAAAATAGCAATGGCGCACGGTGGGGGTTAGACGGTGCGCCACTACTATTTTCCCGCCTTCAAAATTCAAAAATACTAATGGCGCACCAGTGACCTATACTAATGGCGCACCAGTGGCCTATACTAATGGCGCACCGTGGCCTATACTAATGGCGCACTAGTGGTGCGCCATTAGTATACCAGATACTAATGGCGCACCAGTGGTGCGCCATTAGTAAAAAATATTAGTGGCGTGATACTAATGGCGCACCAGTGATGCGTCATTAGTTGGCAAAACTGGTGCGCCATTAGTAGCCCTTTTTCTAGTAGTGCGGAGTCGTCGGTGCGGGTCGTCAGCCTCACCGAGAAGAGGAGCAGCATGGCGGCAAGGACGACGAGGGAGAGGGGTCGTGGCTGAGGACGAGGGGCGCATACAGGTCCCTCCCGCAGGCGCTGTCGGGGCGGAAGGCGTTTCTGATGACGAAGAAAGTGGTGAGATTAATCCTGAGTTGTTCCCTAGTAGCGGAGAGAATCCTGAGCCATTTAAGAAATATAGATCTCCAATCATCTCACTATCCCTCAGATTAATATATTCTTTTTCAATCGAGGATATGCAATTTTTCTTGAGTTGCTGAAGACATTGGGGTATGCCTCCGGTTAATTAGCCCGAGCATAAGGGAAAATGTTTAGCCTGCGAACTTAACATATGTGCAGTATGCATGTGCCCTCCATGGCAGAAACTGCCATTTTTTGTTAAACAAGAGTCCATGCTGGCTGAGTCATGGATCATTTAGAACCATCTAGTTCAGTCCCTGCCTGTTTATGAGCTTCACATGGCCTCCCATGGTAGTTTCTGAAGGCAGGACAAACCATGTGAAAATGAGAACAGATGTACGGGCATGGTTCTGTACAGGTGTTAGGTAGTGTTTTTGCTGATTGTGTGAAATTTTGCAGGTACTAGTAGCATGCTATATTAATGCTTTGGACAAAATTACATTATTCGTCACCCCTGCTCAGCTCAGAGAGGTACCTCATCCTATCGTCCCCTGATCTCTGAATCTCAATGCTTTGGACGAAATTACATTATGAAACTTATATGCAGTAAGGCCTAGATTGGCAGTGTAATTTTTAAAACACCGCAGTATTCGAAAAATTCAGCATTATGTTTAACTAGTGTGGAGCATGCTATGCAGAGGCCTAGTTTGCCATGTTGATAATTGTGAGTTACAAACCAAGCTTTCAGTTTGAGAAAAAAGAGGTCTGGACCTCTTTGTCTAGAAGTTAGAAAAAAACATTGTATCAGGAATACAAGTGAATATGAAACTACTGTTGTTGGTTAGCCAAACACCTCACAGTTTTCAAAACTACAGTTTTATAGAAACCATAGTATTCTGATTGAGCTAAGCTAGCAGTGTATCTTCACCCGTGGGAATCAAGGTGCATATGCTCCTTGTCTTTTTTCACATTCTAGACTAGATTGAATAACAGGAATTGCCAATCAACTATAAAAAATAAATTTAATTACCAATCTGCACGCACAAGACATATATCTTTCTCATCATTTTAAACAGTAACCATTGATACTCCACGTATACATTTTCTAAGAATTACTTCATATATGTAGGCTGGCAGCGGTGTTCACAAATCACCACGGAGAAAGTAAAGATCTCGAGGGGATTCCATTTGTTTGCTCTATGTATTGTCTTTCGAAGAGCGCGCAGGAAAAAACACACACAAAAATGCTAGTTCATTTTACGGCCTTTTGTAGCAAAAGAAAATGAAAAACACAAAAAATGTTTGTTTCTCTGCCTTTTGTAGTAATGGAGAATGAAAGTCACAAAAAATGTTTGAAGGAGTGGTCTCTGTGATTTGGGGGTAGTGGCCCGGGTGTGGTCGGGCTCGAATTCTCTGCTATGGGTTTGGAGGAGTAATGTTTCTGGTTCTGCAGATATTCAACCTCTGGCGGACAGAGTGTCTGTGCGTGAGCAGTGAGACGGCGGCTAAGGCTAGCGTGGAAGAGGTACTCTTCAGTTGCTTCATTCGGTTTTACTTAGTTTTGTGTCCTTGTTGGATGTACATGTACCCCAGTTAAACATGTGTGGTGCTCGCTTTGCCCAATTTTCTGTTTAAGGATTAGCTATTGTAGGGCAGATGCTATGTAGAGAATCAATTAATTTCCTCTAGAAATGCTCGAGTGGTGATTTGGCGAAATTTGGAAATACTAGTTCTGCATCATGGCATGGATACTGTTAAGGGAGATATCATCTATTTATCCGGCCAAAGCGCATATGCGAAGCCTTTGATTCGAGGTAAAAATGGTGCATCGCCTCTCCCTACAAGGTGTTAGTTTTAGCATCTAGTTCTGCATCATGGCTGTAAACTGAACTTGGTTCAGTTAAAAACTGCACTGTCCAATTTGGACAGCAAGCTTAGATCTGAAAAATGAGTTAGCTAGGCTTAGAATTTTGAGTTGGCCCCTTTACATAAGTTTTAGATAAAGTTCCAAGGTTTCTTTAGAGTATTTATTTGTGTCGTTTGGATGTACGGTTTGAGAGCAGCCATCAATTTAGTTTGCTGTCCCGAAATATATGTTCCTGGGTACAGTATTTTGATATGGGAGATTAGGCCCTGTTAGAGGTGGTATTAAAATAAAGTTACAACATGAAAATTTTAGAGGCAGTTCTGTAGATACTTAAACACATATCACTTGTCAGGTTTCGTTCGTTATATTAAATACTATGAAATTATCAAAGTGGGCTGTACTATGTTGGACAGAATTTTATGTTTGGACTTGGGTGAATGTAACCAGACTTATACTCTCAGATTTTGTCATAGTTGATGGTGTGAGGACTTATAATGTGATAAAGTATATACGTTGTTGCAACACCAAAATCAGTGAAATATATTTCTTTTTTTTGCCGCCGATGACATCTCCATAAAGCAAGGATTTAGATAACATCATATGTTCAGAGTTCAGTTCTTTTCTTATCTGAAACTAACATATTTTACAATGGGCTTGATGGATGTTGCAGGTTCATTGATGACAGCCAAGGGTTCATGATCGGAAACGACTACATCTTGCTCCATGTTGTTGGCTCAGCTAGAGTCCTTAATCATGAGGAGATGGGACACGTCGATTGTTAGAGTACACTTGACAGGTGCATTTTGTGAAATTCTAGCCAGAAGATTGATAGCATGCTTGCCTGCTTGTTCTTTTCAGTTCAAATAAATGTTCCTTTTCTTGTTGAATCCAATGTAGCTAGCGGAGATCAAGCGGAAAGGTTGTTGATTGTCCCAAAGTTCTTGGACCATTTAGTTTGAATAGCCAGTGAGGAATTAAGCATATATTTTCGGCATGAGCCCCTTTAAATTGCTAGATGAGAAAGAATCTTAACTTAATTAATGGGTCTTGTGAATTGGAATATACCATTTAGTTGAACTGATGCAATTTGCGTACTAACAAGTTTTCACTTTCTGGACATGGGCGCATGGGTGATCGACGTTGACTAGCGCAGCCGGTGGGCGCTGTGCTCTTCAACCACAGAGGCGGACTTCTCCGTGAAGCTGGTGGCCATGTCGCGTAGATGATTGTCCAGGTGATTCGACGCCGGAGGTCGCCGAGGTGGTGAACCTCGACGCCACCGTCCGGGGGAGGGAGGATTCGGGTCCACCGGCGTCTAAGCTCCGAGCCTTGGTAGATACATCTAGGGAAGTTGTCTGTTTAGGTTGGTGATGGAACACCAGGGAAGGTACCCACCTTTCGATGATCATTGTGTGTGTCTGAAGTTAAATGGAATCTTGAGAATGTTATGTGACGTTGGTTTGGTTTGCACTGGACGTATTGCCATCCATGAATACTACATCTAACTTTTATTTTTTTAATTCCTAAATTATTAGTAGTAGCGTGGGAAACAAATGAGCGCTACTAGTAGTTAGGTTAGTATTAGCGTGGGAAATAAGAAATGAGCGCTACTAGTAGTTAGGTTAGTAGTAGCGTGGGATATAAATGAGCGCTACTAGTAGTTAGGTTAGTAGTAGCGCGGGTGCACCCGCGCTGCTACTAACTTTTAGCTGTAGCGCGATACTAGTAGCGCGAGTACCCGCGCTACTAGTAGCATTTTACCCGCGCTGCTAGTAGCCTTTTTCCTAGTAGGGTCAGGTGATCGCAAAATATGTACGAGTAACAAAATAATTGAGCTCGTGACCTAACATCTGCAGAACTGAAAGTCTAAGCACTTTATCAGATCTTGAGTAAGAGCAATTAGAATATATTATGATTCAAAGGCATCCACTTTATCTCAGAAAGAAAAATAAGGCAGCAAACCAAGAGAAAGAACCAAATAGTCTCTACACTATAACAAACTCAATTATGTAACAAGCTGCAGAATGATCTGCTCCTATATCAGAGTTCAGACCTGTGTTGTTAACATGTAGGTAGATGACAATATACAAATTGTTCTGATACAAATGCTTGAGTACCAAATGCAACAGTAACCTGACAAGCCATCATAGAAATGGGAAGAATTAATCGAACTATTCATTTACTAAGAATTAAACAACTAAGTTCCTGCAAAAAAATTTAAGTAACAAGTAAATCAATAATGTGTAGTACCAGCGCAATTAGAACCAATAAGATTAGTGACAGCCTATTTCAAAAACGCAAATATAACTGATATATAGTAAGACTAGTTACGATATATCTCAATGCAGAATTACCTTAAAAAGGTTTCACTAATTAAGAGGAATAATAAAGAATAGAATGAAAAACATATATAGGGCAGGCTTCAGGCCAACTTAATTTGCTACGAGTTTCTACATGCTCAAAGTCGCAAGCTACTCCCGAGCAGTTTCCCAAACTTCTCGGAGAGGCTAATAGAAATGTTCTCCGACTAGGAACGGTGATTTCACACAAATAGTACTGCTCACCCTCCAAGGCCCAAGCGCCTTACATTTCTCTTCCCAAGGTCCTGCTCAGAGTGTTTCCACCATGGCAAAGCTGAAGTTCAGGGGCATTACAGACTGAACTCAGGACAGAAAATAAGCCAGAATTACGTGGCCAGAAATAATAGGAAAAACAGTTTCTTATAGGGACAATCTATAAGCATATTTCTGGACAAGCATATTTCTTGGGAAGGTTAAGATCAAAGTAACACAATATAGGCGGAGCAGGAGCCCAAACTAAGGAAAAATCAAGATGAAACCAACCACCAAATTGATTGGGGAAACAACAACGGAACCACCGCTGAGTGAAATATTTGTCCCCAATGTAGATGAAAGAGAATAAGAAATGCATATGGGTTGTTCAATAGTTTAATAAATAAAAAAACAGAACAAGTAAACAACTCTATATGTTGTTTTTAATGATACAGCTTGTGGTTTCATGTCCGTACAACAGCAATTGAAAACATGGAAACTTTATTTAAAAGGATAAGTATAAATTCAATGTTGCTAATAAGACTGAAACAGGCGATAAACATGAGTAGACCATTTAATCCGATGGTCAATTGGATCCCAACCATCGTACAAGTATCCAAGATGGCCTTCTTCTACATTCTTGTTGCTTTCTGCAGTTCTGTCCAACAAGGTGTGTATGGGAATGAATCAGTTATGAAACGGTCGGCCCCCGATGCTAGATGACAAGTTGTTGGGTATAAATAGCCAAGATCCTGAAACTTTGAATCTTTCAAATGATAGGCCAACCCTCTGCACATTGATACATGCAGAAAGACAACCTCTTTATACGGATGAAATCCAAGGATACCAAAGTATCCAGATCCACGTCCGTCAACCTCATCTTCCTTGTGAAGAACGTTGTCATTTTCAAAGTCCCATTCAAACTTTTCTTCCCCTAGATCTTTCTTGACGGAGTTCAACTCCAATTTCTTTTCTATTAGCCATTCCAAGTCGTCGCCGTGTTGATTACATTCCTTGCATTCTTTGAGATACTCATTAAAATTGATATCTTGTAAGACCCATGGCCCAAGAACAGGACGAAGATCATCTTGTATAGGTGTAAGGCAATTGTTATGCTTCAAGACCCAATTTGCGTGCCCACACGATTCCTCAAGGACCCAAACCATAAGACGAGACGTTTTAAAAGTAGCAGTTGCAAGGTACACCCCTTTTTCTGATCGTCCAAGATGAAGCTTCTGGTAGTCGTCCGGTTCACGATCCATGGGTGGTTTAATTACTTGGTACTTATCATTTGACAAGCAGATCCTGCAAAACATATAGACATGGAAGAAAATTAATCAATAAGGAACCGATAAAAAAACTGATTTCTAAAGAGCAATCCGGTACCTCATTATGAAATCAGTTTTGCAGTGGACGTAAAGGTTGCCCCGGCAGTAGACGGCATGCCGTCTGTCATCAAACCAGTCGAGATGCCGCCGCATTCCAGAAACAGTGGCAGCAGCCTCCCCTTGTCGAAAAACAGACCTCTCCTTCCAACTGCCCGACTTTGAGGAGAAAACATGCAAATCAAACGCTGGTGGTGGCCATTCAGAATCAGATTCAGGTTCCTCCAATATAACAGGGTCTACTTGGTCCTCATGTCCGTTGTAGCGAGGATTTAGGATCACAAACACCTCATAGTGGGGCGACACCATGGGATCAAACACGAGGTGATATTCGCATTTGAGGTCTTCATCTATCTCCTCGAACACGGACGGACGCGGTGGTAGAGAATCCCACTGCCGCGTGGCCGGGTTAACCACGTAACAATCCTCCCAATCCCAATAATCAGCAAGCAACAGGAGGCCATTGCAGTGGTCCTTGATTTTGCGCCAATCAGGACGGCTGGGATAGGGCACGTAGTCGAACCTGCCGGAGATGGTGGGGCCGGTGGAGGGACTGGTGAAGAACTCCGACACACGTTCGCAGTAGAAATTGATGAAGACGCCGCCGACCGAGAGCGGGAGGAGGTCCGCGCGCAGTAGGCGGCTGGCGTCGATGACGGCGAGAAGGGCCTTGCAGACGCAGCGGCATGCGGCGAGGCCGCGCGGCGCGACGCGGTGGAGCACGTCGGCGAGTATTTCCTCCGGCAGCACCTGTGTCAGATCCATGTCGCTGGAAGGCGCCGCCTGTGAAGACCTGGGCAGTTTTGGAAGTGGAGAGAGAGAGAGGGTGAACTGTCAACTGTGGAGAGGCAGGCGGCTAGGGTAAATTTTGGGTGCTACGATTAGACATCAGATGCGTTGTGTGGCCTGTGTCTGTGGACTATTTGAGAGTACGCCCTTTTGTGGTGCTGGTGTTGGACTGTTGGTAAGACAACCCAGTTTGCTTCGCAACTAAGTTTACTTCACAAGTAAGTTCAACTTCACAACTAAGTTTACTTCACAACTAAGTTTACTTCACAACTAAGTTTTTTTTTTCGAAACGGAACTTCACAACTAAGTTTCAACTTCACAACCAAGTTTTCTTGTGACTTTATGAGGAAAGGATTTCCATGTCGGGCCACCGATCTCGTCTTTCGCCGGTCGCATGGTCACGTGCCATGTTGCCACCGTTTCCCTTTCTTCCTTTCCTTATCATCGACCGAGAAACCCGGTCCTCTCGTTCCCATCTCATTTTTCCCCTTCATCATTGTGTGGGGATCATCATGGACGCCCGTCCTAGCACGCTTCTTCTCTGCTCTCTCTTGCCACCAGAAAGGCCGACGCGCATCTGGACTACCGCAAATCGCAACGCTGCTACGGTTTCGCTTCCAACTTGTGACGAGAGTGACCATGCTGCTCCACGCGTACGCTGCCCACCGAAGGAGAGAAGAGCTGACGACGTAGGAGGAGGTAGAGGAAGATGATGCCGCGACAGGGGTGCCCCGCCTACAACCTCTTTATGACCAAAGCACATGGGCGTTGTAACAACCGCACGAGGCTCCGCGGAGAAGCTGCAACTGCCCGTCTGCGGCGCTGCGACCTACTAGCGAAAAGCTAACTTGAGAAAACATATAAGCACCCCCCATCAAATAAATGTAAAAAAAAATGTTTTAATGTTTCTTACCTGGCTCAAGTCACTCCAACTTGAGAAAGCTAACTGAAGAGATAGTCACATTCTGCTCTCCTCCCCCACTCCTATGCTCTCTTTCTATTTAACCAGTGTCTGGCACCTGATTGAAATGGAACAAGGGACTAGGTAGTTTCTACTTTCTACAGGATTTTGTTTGTTGTATATTTTCCGTGTAACTCAGGTCCTAAACAGTCTTTATATTTTGTAGTTGTCCGAGCTTTCTATATTTCTTTTGATAATTAATAAATTGGTTCAAACTGATCCAATGCCCGCCGTAATTCACTGGAATAATATAATTGCAAAATCAAATATTGTTACAATATAAATCTCACTGAATATATTTCATACTTGTAATAGTAAGAAAGGGATGTAGTGTATTAGAATGAAAAGCTAGTTTGTCTATGAAGCATGATAGATATTTCCTATTCATGTGACAGACCATGAAGTATGATTTAAAACCTTGTGTCTACTAACCATTTTATTTAAAGGAGAAGTCCCCTCTGTTCGGTTTTCGAGGATGAAATAACTTTTACACGAAAAACATTGTGGATGTTGTTCATGCAGCTTCAGCTAGCGAGGGCATCGGGGAACTATAGTCATGAAAGAACTTCTACGTGAAAAACATCAGGGATCAAAAAATATTTTCGGATGATGCAACATGGGTCAGATAACTTCCTAGAAAGCTTTAGCGAGTGCATTGGGGACATCTTATTCTGGCAAGTACTGCCTATTATGCATAGTTCGTTTGCCTGCAAATAGCTGAACTTAGCATTATAAAAAGCAAATAATTTGGGTAACAAGACCCTAAAATTCTTCTGTAAGCTGGGAAAATACATACATAAACAACACTTGAAAAAGTATTCTTACAAAACTTGAAAAGTATTCTTCAGATTTAAAAAGTACAGTAAGTTTTAACTTCACCTTGATTATGTTGCATATGTCCAAGATTTATATTTTTACAAGCCAAGTTGTATTTGATTTCTGTTCCCAAAAAAATCAAGGTCATAAAAATCAGGTTAATGGGATAGTTACCAAGGAGAAGAAAAATAAAGCTCCGAAGAAAGAGTGCCATCTCCACGAGTTCATCTGAAGGGCACATGCATAATGCTGATCAAGGATACAAATCAGAAAAAGAGAGGCAGGAAACCGAAAAAAGAATCAAGTAGTCCTTACAATACAACATACTCAACTGTGTAACATGCTGCAGAATGATCAGCTCCAATATTGAAGTGCAGACCTGTATAGTTAACATCGAGCTAGGTGACAAGTTACAAACTATTCTAATACAAATGCTTGAGTACAGTACCAAATGCCGTAATTAATTGAACTATTAATTTACCAATAGTTTTACTTATAAGATTAGTTAGCACCTATTTCAAATACATAAATTTATCTGATATATAGTCACAATATATCTCAGTGCCCAAGTATATCGAAACGCCCTCCACCTAGACCTAGGAACTGTAATTTGCAAAGATTACACCGCCTAACCTCCAAAGGTCCAAGAGGCCTGAGAGCCAAACTTTCTTTTCCCACCCGTTCCACTCGGCCTCGCTACCAGCTGGTAGGATTTCCACCAGCCACAAAGTTGAAGTTCTGTGGCATTACAGATTTAACACAGTGCAGAAAAATAAGCCAAAATTCGAAAAGATGAAAAGAATCGCAAAAAAGTTTCTTAGAGCTCCCCCACCCTCACCGGAGCATGTTTCTCTAGAGGATGAAGCTCAAAAGAAGTAACACAATATCGGCATAGCACGAACCAAAAGTAAGGAAAAATCAGGATGAAACCAACTATTAAATTGATCATGAAAACAAGGATGAAACCAAGAGGGGGGAAAGATACCGCTGAGCGAAATATTTGTTCCCGATGTACATGAAACAGAAGAATGTTAGAGTTAACCATGCTGTGGTATTCCAATCCGGCACGGTTTGGAAGCAGTCACTGGAAAGGTTTAGTATTAACTAGCCTATGTGCTATATATAGATATGTGCAAACCGGCCCCTGTAAATCAACTAAACCCAGATCAATACAGCTCGCATAGCTCGCGGACGGCCGGAGAGTACTCGACCAGATCGTGAGCTGCGACGAGTCAGGACCTGCGCCAACAAACAAGACATACAAGCGTGTAGTTTGATAGTTTATTAAACAAAGAAGTGAAGGACATAACGTAACAGAACAAGTAAACGGCTCTATATGCTTTTTTAGTGATACATTGTTAGGTCTCATGTTTTTAGTACCACAACCGGAAACATGGTAACTTGATTCAAATGGATAAGTATATATAATGGGAAACAATGCTAGTAAGATTGAACAAGGCCATAAACTATGCCATTTATTTATGAAGGTTGCAACAAATCGATTGAACGGGGTGGCTGACCATGTGGTCAAACCCACTCAAACAAACGTTTATGCAAGGACGCAACATACTAGATGGAATGGTTGTGTTGCATGAAACTGGACATGAGCTTCACCGTAAATTGACTTCGAAATGGCCTATGATAATGTTGCCATGTCATTAGTGGTGTTATACTAGATGGAGTCAACGTTCTTGCTTTTCAAAGTCAATGATGATGTTGGCAACTATTTTCAGGCTAAGAAGGGTCTTCGCCAAGGGAACCCCATATCCCCTATTTTGTTCAACATCGTAGCCGATATGTTAGCTATCCTTGTTCAGAGGGCTAAGGTGGCTGATCAAATTAGTAGTGTTATTCCCCATTTAGTAGAAGAAGGTCTGTCTATTTTACAATACGCGGATGACACTATTCTTTTTATGGATAATGATCTAGATAAAGCAAGAAACCTCAAGCTGTTTTTATGCGCATTTGAGGAGCTCTCTGGTCTCAAAATTAATTTTCATAAGAGCGAGCTTTTCTGCTTCGACGACGCTGCAGAGTCCGCAACTGAGTATGCTGACATTTTTGGCTACCAGCTTGGGCAGTTCCTGATTAGGTATCTAGGTATTCTGATTCACTATCGGCGCTTAACTATCATTGAGTGGAAACATGTGGAAGAGAGACTTGAGAAACGGCTAGCCAGTTGGAAAGCCAAACTCTTGTCATATGGGGGAGATTGATATTGATCAATTCCATCCTCAGCAATATGGTTCTATACATGTTGTCATTCTTCCACTTACGAAAGGGGTTCTTCAGTGTTTGGATTATTTTTGATCCAGATTTTTTGGCAATGTGATAATGAATTTATGAAATATCGACTGGCTAGGTGGACTATATTATGCCGACCTAAAAGTCAAGGGGGCTTTGGAATTCAAGACCTTGAGATTAAAAACATAGCTCTTCTGAGTAAATGGGTTTACAAATTACTCACTGAGAATGGAGTATGGCAGGAAATCATTCATAACAAATACGTGGGGTCCAAAGCCATTTCTCAAGTTCATTGGAAACCCGGTGATTCACATTTTTGGTATGGGTCATGAAGGCCAAGGAATTATTTTTTCAGTTTGGTACTTTCTTAGTTAGGGATGGTTCTCATGTTCGATTCTGGAAAGATACCTGGCTAGGTGCGACCCCACTTATGGTGCAGCACCCTAGCTTGTACAGGGTTGTCAGACATAAACTTGTAAGGATCAAACAAGTTTTGGGACAAGAAAACCCCGATATTTCTTTTCGTAGGGACCTCTTTGGCCCTCGTCTGGCAGCATGGAATGAGTTACTCACTCGTCTGGAGGACATTCAACTGACAAGAGAACCGGACAAGTTTCGATGGAAACTGCATTAAAACTGCAGTTTCTCGGTCAAGTCCTTGTACGATGCGATGACTCATATTGATGTTCCCATTGATAACAAAAAATTGTGGAAGCTAAAAATTCCTCCAAGTGTGAAGATATTCCTCTGGTTTTTAAGCAGAGGGGTCATCTTAACTAGAGATAATCTGGCACGACGTAACTTGCAAGGTAGCAAGACATGCCTCTTTTGCCAACATGACGAGTCTATTAAACACTTATTTTTTGAGTGTAAGTTTGCTTGTGTAGTATGGGCCATAGTTCAAGTAGTTTCAAATCTATACACCCTCCCCCCCACATAGTGCGCGTAACATGTTTGGCAATTGGTTGCGGGGTATTGATAAACAATTTTCTGCGCATATTCTTGTTTGGGCGGCTGCCTTATGTTGGGCATTGTGGCTTACTAGGAATGATGTGGGTTTTAATAATAAATGTGGTTCTTCTCCTGTGCAGGTTATTCATACATGTACACGATGGATCTGTACTTGGTCTATCCTGCAAAAGTTGGAAGACAGAGACCTTTTTATGATGGCGTCTACACGGCTGGAGAGTACAATTAGGGAGGTTTTCTCCCTCCAAGGATGGCGGTGTAATCTCCGTATAGGCTCTGCCCCATCCTAGGCTGGGTTGATTTATTTTTGCTGCAAAACTATGTTTATTTTTTGGTCGTTTGGATTTGTTGGCTGTGTGCATCATGTTATGCAGAGGTCGGGCATGCTTTAGATGCGGTTGTATCACCTTGATAAATTAATTCAATGAAATGTCCTTTATAAAAAAACTTAGTTATACTCAGCATAAGAGTGGATGTTATTTCCACTGCAATCCGTAAACCTTTTCCTGGAGTAGGTTAGGCATACAAGAGTACCGCACTATAAGCAGGACAAGAATTCAGACAACAGACAAGGATGAGACTATCCACCAACTGGACCCGGAAAACAACAACAAAACTAATAGGGGAAAATGATACTGCTGAGGGAAATATTGGTTTCCGATATAGATGATACATAAGAAAGAAACACATTGGCGTTGTTGAACAAAGCAATGAAGTATATTTGATATACTTTCCATTTTCTGATGATACACTATTACGTCACATGTTCTTAGAACCGACATGGAAAATATGGACACTTCATTGGATAAGTATAAATCCAGTGCTAAATAAAAATGAACAAGACCTTAAACATGATTAGGCCATTTATTGTGATGTTCAATTCGGTTCCAACCAGCATACCAGTCTCTAAGATGCCCTTGTACATTCTTGTTAATTGCTTACTGGTACCCTATCAAAGAAGGTGTATATGGGAATGACACGGTTATAAAACACACATTCTGCAATGCCAAATGACAAGTTGTTGGGTATAAGTAGCCAAGGTCCTGAACCTTCGAATCTTTCAAATGATAGGCAATTCCTCTGTACATTGATACACCCAGAAAGACAATTTCTTTATATGGATGGAATCCAAGGATATCAAAGTATCCATTGCCACGAGCATCAACCACATCTTCCTTATGAAGTATGTTGTCATTTTCAGAGTCCCATTCAAACTTTTCTTCCACTAGTTGTTCCTTGCTGGAGTTTAACTCTAATTTGTTTTCTTTTAGCTATTCCATGTATTCTGTATCTTCGCCACCTTCAATGAGCCCCTTTCTCTCTTTGAGATACCCCTTATAGTTAATATCTTGTAAGACCCATGGGCCAAGAACAGGACGATCATAATCCAGTATGGGTGGAAGGTATGCTTCAAGACCCAATTCATTTGGCCACACGATTCGTCAAGACCCATACCATAAGAAGAGATGCTTTACAAGATGCAAGGTAGACCCCTTTTTCTGATAGTCCAAGATGGAGCTTTTGGCACTCCACTACTAGGGAAAACCCTAGTAGTGGCGCGGGTTTGCCCACTAGTAGCACGGGACACCGTGCTACTAGTAAGGCGCTACAGCTATTCCTTAGCAGTAGCGCGTGCGACACGCGCTACTGCTAAGACATATAGCCGCATCTTTTGTTCACTCTCGCGCTACTGCTAATATAGCTAGTAGTAGCGTGTTTACTCTCCATCGCTACTAGTATTCTTTTTCTCATTTTTTTTAATTTTTAGTGTATTTGTTGGCACGGATTTCGGTCAAAGGGAATATAGTGTGATTAAAACAAATGAATTATTTTAAATGGTGAAAATGATAAAATACACCATTGAGTGTAAACGACCATGGTGAATTTCCATCACTTAGTACAAAACAGCGGGCACACAAAATAAATTAATAAAAGAGTTGATATCTGGAAATTTTGCAAAGTGAATAAAGATCTCCATGAAAATTTTGTCCTGACTAAAATCACACATAACTTCCATCCATGCACACCATCACCTACGGCGGGTGTCAAATACCTACATAAAATCATAATGTTTTCGAAATATCGACCGTAGGGTAAATGCGAGGCCTATTCCGTCAATAATGTGAAATATCAATGCGGTGGATAAAATAAGACATGCGTCGGTATATATATCTAAGGAAATAAGAAGAAAACGCCAGGCCATCATATAATTGTCCATGAAAGAATATTTGCATATATCTTTTTTTATGGCACGACAAAGAAATTGGAATGAATTTTCCAAAAAAACCATTTTAATTAGTCATTATCAGCTCATTCATACAAATGTCTACGTACATGCATGCATAGTGGGTGAGACTAATTTACAAGGTGGCAATGGATCAGCTAATCACCACAAGCAAAATGATGGGCTAGTGTCCAAGCCCACACGTTAATAAAAAAACTAGATGGGCTAATTAGACTAGTGGCCGGTTCAAAGCTTGGTCAAAGAGCAATTAATTAAAGAAAGGAAATATAAGAAAAGAAACATGCAGGGACTCCCACGACCCATGCACTCCCACGATTACACGAATGCATGCCACGATCAGAGAAGGTGGGCGCGCGCCAGAGAGCCTTCGCTGCTCTCCCCACGCCTATAAATATAGGCGTTCCTGGGCGTACAAGGCTGGTCCCTTTTCCCCTAGATTGGACTGCTTATTCTCTCTTGTTCTGCTGCTGCTACACACATATACTGCTACAAAAAAATTCCACACACACATACGTGAGGAGAGGGAGATTTGGAGGAGTTTAGCAAGAAGGTGAGATTCATTGTTCTCTCCTAATCCCTTTGCTTCTCTGATTGGTGATCTTCCCTATGCTTGCTCAATCTTTGCTATTGGTTTGGTCATATTGACATGAGCCAAGTAGCTTCTCCCCATATGATGATTCTTGATTTGGTCACATTGACACAGATCATGAATTCTTTTCCATGTTGCCCAAATTTTGCTCTTGGCTTGGTCATATTGACATGAGTCAAGTAGCTTTTTTCCTCATATAATGGTTCTTGATCTGGTCATATTGACACAGATCTAGGACTTTTCTTCAATTAGCATGATCCTTGCTTTTTCCTCCATATGATGGTTCTTGATTTGGTCATATTGACACAGATCTTGATTTTTTTTTCTCCAAGTGACATGATTCTTGCTCTTGGCTTGGTCATATTGACACATCCCAAGTGGCCTTCATCCTCCACAAATTTGGCATTCTACTCTTGGCATGGTCATATTGACACATGTCTAGTATTTTCACTATATTCGAGAGCTCACTCTTGGCATGGTTATGTTGACACATGTCAAGTAGTATTCTCACAAGTTTAATATCTTACTCTTGGCACAGTCATATTGACACATGTCAAGAGGTATTCTCACAAATTTGATAGTTTTTTCTTGCCATGGTCATGTTGACACATGTCAAGAAATACAAGTTGCATGATGAGTTCCTCTGGTTTGGTCATATTGACACAAATCAAGGTATTTCTTCCCTTATGTAGAGTGAAGGCTTTGTTCTCAACAAAATCACGGCAAAGGTATGACTCGGGAAAAATCAACATAAAAAAATGAGGAACAAACTATATACTATAAGATGCATATAAAAAATATTGCAAAACAATAGGTGCTCGTCAAAAGACACCATACTTAGTCGCATGTTCGATGATCACATGTGTGCATGATATGCTAAAATTGAGTCATGTAGCAAAACTTAATTAACCATGTTCAAAGTTGGGTGCGTAGAAAATTGACATCCCACTTCATGGTGCATAAACAAAATGCCGCCCAAATCATAAATGCTATTATATTAACCAAATGTCTCTAAAATAGACTAAATGGGTGCACTTTATAAAAATGTGCTGGCCCTAAATAATGCTAGCTGTCATCATCGATAAATAACTAGATATTGGCGAATCTAGTGTAGGCGCATGCAAAGTA
Organism: Triticum aestivum; assembly: GCF_018294505.1. Taxonomy (NCBI): domain Eukaryota; kingdom Viridiplantae; phylum Streptophyta; class Magnoliopsida; order Poales; family Poaceae; genus Triticum; species Triticum aestivum. The sequence continues at coordinate 37,349,914 of NC_057797.1, read as the reverse complement.
AAATGGACACGTCCTACCTAGCTAATTCTAGGTGAATTGGTGTACATCCACCCAACCAAAATAAATTGTATGGTCCCTTCATATGGACATACATTAAACAAAAACTAAAAGATGACCAGAGTCATAATCTGAGTTTGACCTCACTCGAAATATTGTAGTGCACTTGCATATGCCACCAAAACAAATTAAATATCTTTTATCTGCTCCATATATGCTCAAAAAGGTCACATCTAGCTTATCTTCGCATAAGATGAAAGTTAGATCATGCATCCCCCGTACGGCTTGCAAATATTAAGAAAACGTAGATGCCATCTACTCATAAAACAAAGAGTACTACAATTGTTAGTACTAAAGTAGTTGCATTGCACAGAACACGTGCATGACTGTATGTCCCATACGCATGCATCATGATGTTTGAAGACTCATTTAACAGATTGGTTAACCATTAAGATGACTTTCTCATACAAAGTAAAGAAAATAAATCAAAGTCTATATATTGGTTAATCAACAAGGAAAAGTAAGTGAAGTCATTCATGTTGGGTTTCGTAGTAATTTCAAAATTTTCCTACGCACACACAAGATCATGTGATGCATAGAAACGAGAGGGGAGAGTGTTGTCTACGTACCCACGCAGACCGACTGCGGAAGCGCTGACACGACGTAGAGAAAGTAGTCGTACGTCTTCACGATCCAACCGATCAAGCACCGAAACTACGGCACCTTCGAGTTCCAGCACACGTTCAGCTCGATGACGACCCCCGGACTCCGATCCAGCAAAGTGTCAGGGAAGAGTTCCGTCAGCACGATGGCGTGGTGACGATCTTGATGCACTACAGCAGGAGGGCTTCGCCTAAACTCCGCTACAGTATTATCGAGGAATATGGTGGCTGGGGGTACCGCACACGGCTAAGGAATAGATCACGTGGATCAACTTGTGTGTTTCTGGGGTGCCTCTGGCTCAGTATATAAAGGAGCCAAGGGGAAGGGGGCCGCCGGCCAGGAGGAGTCCTACTCCTCCCGGGAGTAGGACTCCCCCCAATCCTAGTTGGACTAGGATTCCCCGAGGGGGAAAGAGGGAAAGGGGGGCCGACCACCTCTCCTAGTCCTAATAGGACTTAGGGAGGGGGGGCAGGCGCGCGGCCACCTTGGGCTGCCCCTTTCTCCTTTCCACTAAAGCCCATTAAGGCCCATATGGTTCCCGGGGGGTTCCGGTAACCTCCCGGTACTCCGGTAAAATCCCGATTTCACCCGGAACACTTCCGATATCCAAACATAGGCTTCCAATATATCAATCTTTACGTCTCGACCATTTCGAGACTCCTCGTCATGTCCGTGATCACATCCGGGACTCCAAACAACCTTCGGTACATCAAAATGCATAAACTCATAATATAACCGTCATCGTAACCTTAAGCGTGCGGACCCTACGGGTTCGAGAACAATGTAGACATGACCGAGACATGTTTCCGGTCAATAACCAATAGCGGGACCTGGATGCCCATATTGGTTCCTACATATTCTACGAAGATCTTTATCGGTCAGACCGCATAACAACATACGTTGTTCCCTTTGTCATCGGTATGTTACTTGCCCGAGATTCGATCGTCGGTATCCAATACCTAGTTCAATCTCGTTACTGGCAAGTCTCTTTACTCGTTCCGTAATACATCATCTCACAACTAACATATTAGTTGTAATGCTTGCAAGGCTTATGTGATGTGCATTACCGAGAGGGCCCAGAGATACCTCTCCGACAATCGGAGTGACAAATCCTAATCTCGAAATATGCCAACCCAACATCTACCTTTGGAGACACCTGTAATGCTCCTTTATAATCACCCAGTTACGTTGTGACGTTTGGTAGCACCCAAAGTGTTCCTCCAGCAAATGGGAGTTGCATAATCTCATAGTCATAGGAACATGTATATGTCATGAAGAAAGCAATAGGAACATACTAAACGATCGGGTGCTAAGCTAATGGAATGGGTCATGTCAATCAGATCATTCAACTAATGAAGTGACCTCGTTAATCAAATAACAACACTTTGTTCATGGTTAGGAAACATAACCATCTTTGATTAATGAGCTAGTCAAGTAGAGGCATACTAGTGACACTAAGTTTGTCTATGTATTCACACATGTATTATGTTTCCGGTTAATACAATTCTAGCATGAATAATAAACATTTATCATGATATAAGGAAATAAATAATAACTTTATTATTGCCTCTAGGGCATATTTCCTTTAGTCTCCCACTTGCACTAGAGTCAATAATCTAGATTACACCGTAATGATTCTAACACCCATGGAGCCTTGGTGCTGATCATGTTTTGCTTGTGGAAGAGGCTTAGTCAACGGGTCTGCAACATTCAGATCCGTATGTATCTTGCAAATCTCTATGTCTCCCACCTGGACTAGATCCCGGATGGAATTGAAGCGTCTCTTGATGTGCTTGGTTCTCTTGTGAAATCTAGATTCCTTTGCCAAGGCAATTGCACCAGTGTTGTCACAAAAGATTTTCATTGGACCCGATGCATTAGGTATGACACCTAGATCGGATATGAACTCCTTCATCCAGACTCCTTCGTTCGCTGCTTCCGAAGCAGCTATGTACTCCGCTTCACATGTAGATCCCCCTACGACGCTTTGTTTAGAACTGCACCAACTGACAGCTCCACCATTCAATGTAAACACGTATCCGGTTTGCGATTTAGAATCGTCCGGATCAGTGTCAAAGCTTGCATCAACGTAACCTTTTACGATGAGCTCTTTGTCACCTCCATATATGAGAAACATATCCTTAGTCCTTTTCAGGTATTTCAGGATGTTCTTGACCGCTGTCCAGTGATCCACTCCCGGATTACTTTGGTACCTCCCTGCTAGACTTATAGCAAGGCACACATCGGGTCTGGTACACAGCATTGCATACATGATAGATCCTATGGCTGATGCATAGGGAACATCTTTCATATTCTCTCTATCTTCTGCAGTGGTCGGGCATTGAGTCTTACTCAATTTCACACCTTGTAATACAGGCAAGAATCCTTTCTTTGCTTGATCCATTTTGAACTTCTTCAAAATTTTGTCAAGGTATGTTGTTTGTGAAAGTCCAATTAAGCGTTTTGATCTATCTCTATAGATCTTTATGCCTAATATGTAAGCAGCTTCACCGAGGTCTTTCATTGAAAAACTCTTATTCAAGTATCCCTTTATGCTATCCAGAAATTCTATATCATTTCCAATTAGTAATATGTCATCCACATATAATATTAGAAATGCTACAGAGCTCCCACTCACTTTCTTGTAAATACAGGCTTCTCTGAAAGTCTGTATAAAACCAAATGCTTTGATCACACTATCAAAGCGTTTATTCCAACTCCGAGAGGCTTGCACCAGTCCATAAATGGATCGCTGGAGCTTGCACACTTTGTTAGCTCCCTTTGGATCGACAAAACCTTCCGGTTGCATCATATACAACTCTTCTTCCAGAAATCCATTCAGGAATGCAGTTTTGACATCCATCTGCCAGATTTCATAATCATAAATGCAGCAATCGCTAACATGATTCGGACAGACTTAAGCATCGCTACGGGTGAGAAGGTCTCATCGTAGTCAATCTCTTGAACTTGCCGAAAACCTTTCGCGACAAGTCGACCTTTGTAGACAGTAACATTACCATCAGCGTCAGTCTTCTTCTTAAAGATCCATTTGTTCTCAATTGCTTGCCGATCATCGGGCAAGTCAACCAAAGTCCATACTTTGTTCTCATACATGAATCCCATCTCAGATTTCATGGCTTCAAGTTACTTTGCGGAATCTGGGCTCACCATCGCTTCTTCATAGTTCGTAGGTTCATCATGATCTAGTAGCATGACTTCCAGAACAGGATTACCGTACCACTCTGGCGCGGATCTTACTCTGGTTGATCTACGAGGTTCAGTAGTATCTTGTTCTGAAGTTTCATGATCATTATCATTAACTTCCTCACTAACTGGTGTAGGTGTCACAGGAACAGTTTTCTGTGATGTACTACTTTCCAATAAGGGAGCAGGTATAGTTACCTCGTCAAGCTCTACTTTCCTCCCACTCACTTCTTTCGAGAGAAACTCCTTCTCTAGAAAGTTTCCGAATTTAGCAACAAAAGTCTTGCCTTCGGATCTGTGATAGAAGGTGTATCCAATAGTTTCCTTTGGATATCCTATGAAGACACATTTCTCCGATTTGGGTTCGAGCTTATCAGGTTGAAGCTTTTTCACATAAGCATCGCAGCCTCAAACTTTTAGAATCGACAACTTTGGTTTCTTGCCAAACCACAGTTCATAAGGTGTCGTCTCAACGGATTTTGATGGTGCCCTATTTAACGTGAATGCGGCCGTCTCTAGAGCGTATCCCCAAAACGATAGCGGTAAATCAGTAAGAGACATCATAGATCGCACCATATCTAGTAAAGTACGATTACGACGTTCGGACACACCATTACGCTGTGGTGTTCCGGGTGGCGTGAGTTGCGAAACTATTCCACAATTTTTCAAATGTACACCAAACTCGTAACTCAAATATTCTCCTCCACGATTAGATCGTAGAAACTTTATTTTCTTGTTACAATGATTTTCAACTTCACTCTGAAATTCCTTGAACTTTTCAAATGTTTCAGACTTATGTTTCATTAAGTAGATATACCCATATCTGCTTAAATCATCTGTGAAGGTGAGAAAATAACGATATACACCACGAGCCTCAATATTCATTGGACCACATACATCTGTATGTATGATTTCCAACAAATCTGTTGCTCTCTCCATAGTATCGGAGAACGGTGTTTTGGTCATCTTGCCCATGAGGCACGGTTCGCAAGTACCAAGTGATTCATAATCAAGTGGTTCCAAAAGTCCATCAGTATGGAGTTTCTTTATGCGCTTTACACCGATATGACCTAAACGGCAGTGCCACAAATAAGTTGCACTATCATTATCAACTCTGCATCTTTTGGCTTCAACATTATGAATATGTGTATTACTACAATCGAGATTCAATAAGAATAGACCACTCTTCAAGGGTGCATGACCATAAAAGATATTACTCATATAAATAGAACAACCATTATTCTCTGATTTAAATGAATAACCGTCTCGCATCAAACAAGATCCAGATATAATGTTCATGCTCAACGCTGGCACCAAATAACAATTATTTAGGTCTAATATTAATCCCGAAGGTAGATGTAGAGGTAGCGTGCCGACCGCGATCACATCGACTTTGGAACCGTTTCCCACGCGCATCGTCACCTCGTCCTTTGCCAGTGCCCGCTTATTCTGTAGTCCCTGTTTCGAGTTGCAAATATTAGCAACAGAACCAGTATCAAATACCCAGGTTCTACTGCGAGCTCTAGTAAGGTACACATCAATAACATGTATATCACATATACCTTTGTTCACCTTGCCATCCTTCTTATCCGCCAAATACTTGGGGCAGTTCCGCTTCCAGTGACCAGTCTGCTTGCAGTAGAAGCACTCAGTTTCAGGCTTAGGTCCAGACTTGGGTTTCTTCTCCTGAGCAGCAACTTGCTTGCTGTTCTTCTTGAAGTTCCCCTTCTTCTTCCCTTTGCCCTTTTTCTTGAAACTAGTGGTTTTGTTAACCATCAACACTTGATGCTCCTTCTTGATTTCTACCTCCGCCGCTTTCAGCATTGTGAAGAGCTCGGGAATAGTCTTGTTCATCCCTTGCATATTATAGTTCATCACGAAGCTCTTGTAGCTTGGTGGCAGTGATTGGAGAATTCTGTCAATGACGCAATCATCCGGAAGATTAACTCCCAATTGAATCAAGTGATTATTATACCCAGACATTTTGAGTATATGCTCACTGACAGAACTGTTCTCCTCCATCTTGCAGCTATAGAACTTATTGGAGACTTCATATCTCTCAATCCGGGCATTTGCTTGAAATATTAACTTCAACTCCTGGAACATCTCATATGCTCCATGACGTTCAAAACGTCGTTGAAGTCCCAATTCTAAGCCGTAAAGCATGGCACACTGAACTATCGAGTAGTCATCAGCTTTGCTCTGCTAGACGTTCATAACATCTGGTGTTGCTCCAGCAGCAGGCCTGACACCCAGCGATGCTTCCAGGACGTAATTCTTCTGAGCAGCAATGAGGATAATCCTCAAGTTACGGACCCAGTCCGTGTAATTGCTACCATCATCTTTCAACTTTGCTTTCTCAAGGAACGCATTAAAATTCAACGGAACAACAGCACGAGCCATCTATCTACAATCAACATAAACAAGCAAGATACTATCAGGTACTAAGTTCATGATAAATTTAAGTTCAATTAATCATATTACTTAAGAACTCCCACTTAGATCGACACCCCTCTAATCCTCTAAGTGATCACGTGATCCAAATCAACTAAACCATGTCCGATCATCACGTGAGACGGAGTAGTTTCATCGGTGAACATCGTTATGTTGATCATATCTACTATATGATTCACGCTCGACCTTTCGGTCTCCGTGTTCCGAGGCCATATCTGTATATGCTTGGCTCGTCAAGTATAACCTGAGTATTCCGCGTGTGCAACTGTTTTGCACCCGTTGTATTTGAACGTAGAGCTTATCACACCCGATCATCACGTGGTGTCTGGGCACGATGAACTTTGGCAACGGTGCATACTCAGGGAGAACACTTCTTGATAATTTAGTGAGAGATCATCTTATAATGCTACCGTCAATCAAAGCAAGATAAGATGCATAAAAGATAAACATCACATGCAATCAATATAAGTGATATGATATGGCCATCATCATCTTGTGCCTGTGATCTCCATCTCCGAAGCACCGTCATGATCACCATCGTCACCGGCGCGACACCTTGATCTCCATCGTAGCATCGTTGTCGTCTCGCCAATCTTATGCTTCCACGACTATCACTACCGCTTAGTAATAAAGTAAAGCATTACATCGCGATTGCATTGCATACAATAAAGCGACAACCATATGGCTCCTGCCAGTTGCCGATAACTCGGTTACAAAACATGATCATCTCATACAATAAAATTCAGCATCATGCCTTGACCATATCACATCACAACATGCCCTGCAAAAACAAGTTAGACGTCCTCTACTTTGTTGTTGCAAGTTTTACGTGGCTGCTACGGGCTTAAGCAAGAACCTATCTCACCTACGCATCAAAACCACAATGATAGTTTGTCAAATAGACTCCGTTTTAACCTTCGCAAGGACCGGGCGTAGCCACACTCGGTTCAACTAAAGTTGGAGAGACAGTCGCCCGCAAGCCACCTATGTGCAAAGCACGTCGGGGGAACCGGTCTCGCGTAAGCGTACGCGTAATGTTGGTCCGGGTCGTCTCGTCCAACAATGCTGCCGAAGCAAAGTATGGCATGCTGGTAGGCAGTATGACTTATATCGCCCACAACTCACTTGTGTTCTACTCGTGCATATAACATCAACATAAATAACCTAGGCTCGGATGCCACTGTTGGGTTTCGTAGTAATTTCAAAATTTTCCTACGCACACGCAAGATCATGTGATCCATAGCAACGAGAGGGGAGAGTGTTGTCTACGTACCCACGCATACCGACTGCGGAAGCGCTGACACAACATAGAGGAAGTAGTCGTACGTCTTCACGATCCAACCGATCAAGCACTGAAACTACGGCACCTCCGAGTTCGAGCACACGTTCAGCTCGATGACGATCCCCGGACTCCGATCCAGCAAAGTGTCGGGGAAGAGTTCCGTCAGCACGACGACGTGGTGACGATCTTGATGCACTACAGCAGCAGGGCTTCGCCTAAACTCCGCTACAGTATTATCGAGGAATATGGTGGCTGGGGGCACGGCACACGGCTAAGGAATAGATCACGTGGATCAACTTGTGTGTTTCTGGGGTGCCTCTGCCTTAGTATATAAAGGAGCCAAGGGGGAGGGGGCCGCTGGCCAGGAGGAGGGCGCAGGAGGAGTCCTACTCCTCCCGGGAGTAGGACTCCCCGCCCAATCCTAGTTGGACAAGGATTCCCCGAGGGGGAAAGAGGGAGAGGGGGGCCGGCCACCTCTCCTAGTCCTAATAGGACTAGGGCAGGGGGGGAGGCGCGCGGCCACCTTGGGCTGCCCCTTTCTCCTTTCCACTAAAGCCCATTAAGGCCCATATGGTTCCCGGGGGGTTCCGGTAACCTCCCGGTACTCCGGTAAAATCCCGATTTCACCCGGAACACTTCCGATATCCAAACATAGGCTTCCAATATATCAATCTTTATGTCTCGACCATTTTGAGACTCCTCGTCATGTCCGTGATCACATCCGGGACTCCGAACAACCTTCGGTACATCAAAATGCATAAACTCATAATATAACTGTCATCGTAACCTTAAGCGTGCGGACCCTACGGGTTCGAGAACAATGTAGACATGACCGAGACACGTTTCCGGTCAATAACCAATAGCGGGACCTGGATGCCCATATTGGCTCCTACATATTCTACGAAGATCTTTATCGGTCAGACCGCATAACAACATACGTTGTTCCCTTTGTCATCGGTATGTTACTTGCCCGAGATTCGATCGTCGGTATCCAATACCTAGTTCAATCTCGTTACCGGCAAGTCTCTTTACTCGTTCCGTAATACATCATCTCACAACTAACATATTAGTTTTAATGCTTGCAAGGCTTATGTGATGTGCATTACCGAGAGGGCCCAGAGATACCTCTCCGACAATCGGAGTGACAAATCCTAATCTTGAAATACGCCAACCCAACATCTACCTTTGGAGACACCTGTAATGCTCCTTTATAATCACCCAGTTATGTTGTGACGTTTGGTAGCACCCAAAGTGTTCCTCCGGCAAACGGGAGTTGCATAATCTCATAGTCATAGGAACATGTATATGTCATGAAGAAAGCAATAGCAACATACTAAACGATCGGGTGCTAAGCTAATGGAATGGGTCATGTCAATCAGATCATTCAACTAATGATGTGACCTCGTTAATCAAATAACAACACTTTGTTCATGGTTAGGAAACATAACCATCTTTGATAAACGAGCTAGTCAAGTAGAGGCATACTAGTGACACTAAGTTTGTCTATGTATTCACACATGTATTATGTTTCCGGTTAATACAATTCTAGCATGAATAATAAACATTTATCATGATATAAGGAAATAAATAATAACTTTATTATTGCCTCTAGGGCATATTTCGTTCAATTCAAGCATGCACACACGTACTGTCAACACCAGTACGAGTCAAATGAAAGCAAATATGAATGAAAGTCATCACATATGATAATATCAACAAAGTCCAAGGCTCCCCCGAGCATGCCGGTGTCGACGATCGCGAGGAGGAATTTCTTTTTTTTTTGTAGCATGTTGTAATAGGAATGTGTTGCAATATTATGTAATAGCTATGTTGGAATTCTTAATCAGGGGTTTTCTCTTCGGAGATGTAATTAACAGATCTTTTATGTAAATGTAAGAGTTTTGGAAATAATGTACCTGCAATGTTTGATCTCCTTTTTATTGTATGCATTTACGCATTTAAATATATTCATTCTGTATCAATGACGTGGACGCGTATTCTCACGCCCGCTATTTTCCCGTCATCAGTATTTATACGCCGTTATACAAATTTTGGTACAATACCAATTATGAGGTTGCTATATCAATATGTCCATAACAGTGTGTCAAATGAAGGTGGATTAGGTTCAAGTGGAGGCAACATGTGGTGCATGTCAAAAGTATACTACTAATCCAAACTTGATCTAGTTTGGACTATTTGTACTTTCGATGTGCACCACACGTTGCCTCCACTTGAATCTAATCCGCCAACACAAGCTATTTAATCATCATCATAGTCATTACCACCAATAGTAGCAATTTAATCATCACACTCATAGTGTAGCACACATCATCATCTTCAAACTCATTCTAGCTAGCTAATCACCACCAACACTAGCTGCGGTAGCTATCTAATCACCACCAATACTAGCTAATAATAATCATCATAGTCCCAACACTAGCTATTTAATCATCATAACTCATTTCTAGCTAGCCAATCACTCCTGCTACTCTCTATCAGGTAAAATAGCATAAAACATGTGTAGCACTCCTGCTTCATCATGTTGGAGCACGCAGATGAACATGTCTCCTAATAGTGGGATGCACTTCTGATTGCTGCCCCCTAGTACTTCTCCGCGAGCGTTCACAATTTTTCTCCAGTCTTTCACTATTAAGCATTCCTCGCTTTTAGAAATCCTGAATGCACTAAAGTGCATTGTAGGGTATCTTGGCCGTAAGCTAACCATTCTCATGCGACCTTTAGTCTCGATCCAATGAGGCACAACATTCATCGGGAGTCTCTATTGAAGAATATGGTATATTAACATACTTAGCAATGAAGTTTAGCTTAAAAAATAATGTATGCAAAAGATGTACCGAGGACAAATAGTAAACATTTTACCATCTTTCCTAAATAGATGTGACCGTAGTTCAAGACGAACACTATTGGTCGCATGTTTTGAGTACTAAGATTTTTAAGTCCAGGAAAATAATTTGTCTTGACAGTATGAAGATCCTCAAGCCATGAAACATAATGACCTATCTCCTCACAGTTTAGTTCAGCCCCGGGACAGTGGACGGTCATGTCTACCAAGCGCCGAACATGTTTGCTTGAATGGAAATAAGCTGTCCATAGAAATTAGTTATCAACTATTTTTGAATAAACAATATCGAAGACATAAATATGGTTGAGAAACTCACATAATGGTATAACTGGAGGCGTCTGCACATTGACCCATATGTTAATATTACCTTCAGTATTATCTTCCGGACGAATATCAAAGGTGATAACCATATCAGGCTCAAATGCATAAGTTTTGCATAGTGCTTGCCAAGTTTTGCATTCAAAATAGGTGTAGGTGTCTGCGCTGTATAATTTTGCATGGAAAGTATAACCATGCTCACTCTTCAAGTAAACTCTCTTTACCTCCATAGTAGTTTTTATAGGACTGAAACCTATCTTATCCAAGACAAAAACTCTTGTATGGCAGGGGATACACTAATAGAATAGTAAAAATTTAAATTATAAGTTAAGTAAATGAAGCAGATGTCATGCTTAATTACGAAAAAAGACTTGTCGTTGTGACTTACTGTATCAACTTCGAAGTTCTCGTCCAGCTTGATGCTGAAGCGCCTATCATCATCTAGGAAGATTCTATCGCACAGGCCGCGCTCGTCCTTGCACTATTCGCAAATACCAAAATCCTTTTCGTCGTCAGACATTTCCTATGTTCATAGTTGAAACATTAATTGAAAATCGATCGAAGGAAACTACCAGGATACTCAACACACAAATCCGGGGCACTCAATATTTCCTACATATTTTGGCACAAGTCATGCCAAAATTCATGGAAAAATCCGGCATGACCTTTGCTAAAATAGGACATATCGAGTGCCTGAAATTTGCCGGAACGGAAATGAATCAACACTCCAGCAAAACATAGGCCACTCGGAGGTGTAAGCTGCAAACATGACCGGCCACTTGGGCAAGCACATATCCTATTTGAGCAACACAAGATATACATTTCAAAATATCTTATAGGACTCATATTGACATGAGCATTCAATAAGAAAAACCAAATCGTAAAATAAATAAGTATTCAAATTAGCATGCATTCAATAAGCAAAACTAAATCATCTCATGCGTCCGTACTTCATCGAATATTATCACTAATACATCCCGAATAGTATCATACATATAACATCACTAATACAACTAAAACCCTAGCGCACGACGGGTATCGACGTGGGCGGTGGACATCCAAAGAGAAGGAACCATCACAGGATCATAGCTCCAGTGAGATCCCTGGAGAACCTGCCAGGTATTGTAGAACATGTGCTCTAACGCAGACAAGTAGCGATGGACGTGCACGTCCTCCTCACCGACACGGTGACGTACCACCTCCACGGGGTCCTCAAGGCTCTGCACCGTCACTGGCCCACGCGGCCGCCACCAAAGAAGGTTCAGGTCAATGATGGGCTGGCTCCTCACCAAGTTGTGCCCCCGGTAGGTAGCACCTCCCAGTACCAGCCCGGCAGAGCCCAGTCTCGGACATGGCCCATCTGGTCAAGCAGGTGTCCTCCGCCGAGTCGACGACGAGGATGCGGGATAGGCATCGTCGACGTCGATGCGGGAAAAATTGCTTTAACTAAAAAATAACAACAAATGTGAGAAGTTCAACTAGTTTTATTAATTCAACTAGTTCTTACTAAAAATAAACTTACTATAAATAAAAATAAACTAGTACCTAATTAGTACCTAGTTCTTACCATCTAATTTGATGAACCTAGGGGTGGAAAGTGGTAGCGGATATTCCAATTATCCAACTTAAAAGTGAAACAAGTGGTCAATTTTACTCGTTTTATTATGCATTACAATAGTGTTTATTCATCATCTAAGAAAACATCATCTAAGAAAACATCCGAGCCGCATCCGTATGCGATAACATCCGCATCCGATTCGTTTCCACCCATAGATGAACCCTAACTAATTTGATACAACTAAAATTTGAAGAACCCTAGGCAGAGGTAGGGGAGGGGGAGGAGCAGGCGTGCTCACCTTGGGTGCCTGCGGCAAGGGAGGGGCAGGCGGCGCTGAGGTCAGGGTCGGGGCTCGGGCGCGCGGCGGAGGGCGGCGTCGAGGTCGGGGTCGTGGGCGGCGTCGAGGTCGGGGTCGGGGGCGGCATCGAATCCGGGGTCGGGGGCAGCGTCGAGGGTGTGCGGAGAGCGACGGGAGAGCGCGCGGCGGCCGACGGGCGACGACGGCGGCGACAGCGGAGGAGTTTGATTTGAGGGAAGTGGCTATGGGGAAGAACGAACCGCGCGATTAAGTCAGAAGTAGCAGTAGCACGTTTCAGGAAGTGCGCTACTGCTAAGCTAGCTACAGCGCGTTCCTCGATACGTGCTACTGCTATTCATTTCTCTTTTCCCCGTTTTCAATTATTTTTCCTTACATTTTTTTCCTTTCACCTTTTTCTATTTCTTTCATTTTCATTTACTTTTCTATTTTCTCTCCGTTTAATTTTATTTCCTTTAGCAGTAGCGCCTTTCAGCGTAAACGCGCTGCTACAAAGCAAGTAGCGGTAGCGCGGTTCGACGTAGATCACTACTACTATGTGTAGATTATTGGCTAAGCCATGGGAATTTTAGTAGTAGCGTTTTTATGTTCAGGCGCGCTACTGCTACAATTGTATCTGTAGCGCCGTTTACCTCAGCGCTCTACTGCTACTTAGCACCAGCGTGTTTTTTAACACGCATGATACGTCTCCCATGTATCTATAATTTTTTATTGCTCCATGCTATATTATATTCTGTTTTGGACATTATTGGGCTTTATTATACACTTTTATATTATTTTTGGGACTAACCTATTAACCGGAGGCCTAGTCCAGAATTGATGTTTTTTGCCTATTTCAGAATTTCGCAGAAAAAGAATATCAGACGGAGTCCAAACGGAATGAAACCTTCGGGAACGTGATTTTCGGAACGAACGTGATCCAGAGGACTTGGACCCTACGTCAAGACATCAACCAGGACGGCACGAGGTAGGGGGCGCGCCTACCCCCTGGGCGTGCCCTCCACCCTCGTGGGCCCCCTGTTGCTCCACCGACGTACTCCTTCCTCCTATATATACCTACGTACCCCCAAACTACCAGATACGGAGCCAAAAACATAATTCCACCACTGCAACCTTCTGTACCCGTGAGATCCCATCATGGGGCCTGTTCCGGAGCTCCGCCGGAGGGGGCATCGATCACGGAGGGCTTCTACATCACCTCGTGTATTGTTTGCTTGTTTTGATGAATCTATGGCTAGTAAAATAGTTTATAAACCATAGAGAAGTTGGAATATAGTAGGTTTAACACCAATATAAATAAAGAATGATTTCATTACAGTACCTTGAAGTGGTCTTTTGTTTCTTTCTCTAACGGAGCTCATGACATTTTCTGCTGAGTTTTGTGTTGTGAAGTTTTCAAGTTTTGGGTGAAAGATTTGATGGATTATGGAACAAGGAGTGGCAAGAGCCTAAGCTTGGGGATGCCCATGGCACCCCCAATATAATCTAAGGACACCTAAAAGCCAAAGCTTGGGGATGCCCCGGAAGGCATCCCCTCTTTCGTCTACTTCCATTGGTAACTTTACTTGGAGCTATATTTTTATTCACCACATGGTATGTGTTTTGCTTGGAGCGTCATGTATTATTTAAGTCTTTGCTTTTTAGTTCACCACAGTCATCCTTGCTATACACACCTTTTGAGAGAGACACACTTGATTCGGAAATTATTAGAATACTCTATGTGCTTCACTTATATCTTTTGAGTTATATAGTTTTTGCTCTAGTACTTCACTTATATCTTTTAGAGCATGGTAGTGGATTTGTTTTATAGAAACTATTGTTCTCTCATGCTTCACTTAGATTATTTTGAGAGTCCTACAAAATAGTATGGTAGTTTGCTTTAACAATAATAGGCATTCAAGATTAGTAAAAAAAATTCTTATGAGTGTGTTGAATACTATGATAAGTTTGATGCTTGATAATTATTTTGAGATATGAAGATGGTGATATTAGAGTCATACTAGTTGAGTAGTTTTGAATTTGAGAAATACTTGTGTCAAAGTTTGTGATTCTCTTAAGCATGCACATATGGTGAACCGTTATGTGATGAAGTCGGAGCATGATTTATTTATTGATTGTCTTCCTTATGAGTGGCGGTCGGGGACGAGCGATGGTCTTTTCCTACCAATCTATCCCCCTACTTTGCTTCAATAACTTGTAGATTTTTGCAATAAGTATATGAGTTCTTTATGACTAATGTTGAGTCCATGGATTATACGCACTTTTTCTCCTTCCACCATTGTTAGCCTCTCTAATACCGCGCACTTTTCGCCGGTATCATACATCCACCATATACCTTCCTCAAAACAGCCACCATACCTACTTATCATGGCATTTCCATAGCCATTCCGAGATATATTGCCATGCAACTTACCATCGTTTCGTTTACTATGACACGCTCCATCATTGTCATATTGCTTCGCATGATCATGTAGTTGACATTGTATTTGTGGCAAAGCCACCGTTCATAATTCTTTCATACATGTCACTCTTGATTCATTGCATATCCCGGTACACCGCCGGAGGCATTCACATCGAGTCATATTTTGTTCTAAGTATTGAGTTGTAAGTAAATAAAAGTGTGATGATCATCATTTTTAGAGCATTGTCCCAAGTGAGGAAAGTATGATGGAGACTATGATACCCCCACAAGTCGGGATGAGACTCCGGACGAAATAAATAAATAAAAAGAAAAAAGAGGCCATAAAAAAAAGAAAAGGCCCAAAAAAATATTTGAGAGAAAAAGAGAGAAGGTACAATGTTACTATCCTTTTACCACACTTGTGCTTCAAAGTAGCACCATTATCTTCATGATAGAGAGTCTCCTATGATATCACTTTCATATACTAGTGGGAATTTTTCATTATAGAACTTGGCTTGTATATTCCAATGATGGGCTTCCTCAAAATGCCCTAGGTCTTTGTGAGCAAGCGAGTTGGATGCACACCCACTTTGTTTCTTTTGTTGAGCTTTCATATACTTATAGCTCTAGTGCATTCGTTGCATGGCAATCCCTACTCACACACATTGATATCTATTGATGGGTGATACGTCTCCAATGTATCTATAATTTATGAAGTATTCATGCTATTATATTATCCATCTTGGATGTTTATTGGGCTTTACTATGCACTTTTATATTACTTTTGGGACTAACCTATTAACCCAGAGCCCAGTGCCAGTTTCTGTTTTTTCCCTTGTTTCAGTGTTTCGTGGAAAAGGAATATCAAACGGAGTCCAAACGGAATGAAACCTTCGGAAAAGTTATTTTTGGAAAGAAAGCAATACAGGAGACTTGGAGTGCACGTCAGGAAAGAAACGAGGGAGGCATGAGGCAGGGGGGTGCGCCCACCCCCTGGGCATGCCCTCCACCCTCGTGGGCCCCTCGTGGCTCTCCTTACCGACTTCTTTCGCCTATATATCTCCATATACCCTAAAACCATCGAGGAACAGAATAGATCGGGAGTTCCGCCACCGCAAACCTCCAGAGCCACGAAAAACCAATCGGGACCCTGTTTCGGCACCCTGCCGGAGGGGGGATCCCTCACCGGTGGCCATGTTCATCATCCTGGTGCTCTCCATGATGAGGAGAGAGTAGTTCACCCTCGGGGCTGAGGGTATGTACCAGTAGCTATGTGTTTGATCTGTCTCTCGTGTTCTTGAGGTGATATGATCTTGATGTATCGCGAGCTTTGCTATTATAGTTGGATCTTATGATGTTTCTCCCCCTCTACTCTCTCTTGTAATGGATTGAGTTTTCCCTTTGAGGTTATCTTATCGGATTGAGTCTTTAAGGATTTGAGAACACTTGATGTATGCCTTGCCGTGCTTATCTGTGGTGACAGTGGGATATCACGTGATCCACTTGATGTATGTTTTGGTGATCAACTTGCGGGTTCCGCCCATGAACCTATGCATAGGGGTTGGCACGCGTTTTCGTCTTGACTCTCCGGTAGAAACTTTGGGGCACTCTTTGAAGCACTTTGTGTTGGTTGAATAGATGAATATGAGATTGTGTGATGCATATCGTATAATCATACCCACGGATACTTGAGGTGACATTGGAGTATCTAGGTGACATTAGGGTTTTGGTTGATTTGTGTATTAAGGTGTTATTCTAGTACGAACTCTATGATAGATCGAACGGAAAGAATAGCTTCATGTTATTTTACTACGGGCTCTTGAATAGATCGATGCGAAAGAATAACTTTGAGGTTGTTTCGTACCCTAAATAATCTCTTTGTTTGTTCTCCGTTATTAGTGACTTTGGAGTGACTCTTTGTTGCATGTTGAGGGATAGTTATATGATCCAATTATGTTATTATTGTTGAGAGAACTTGCACTAGTGAAAGTATGAACCCTAGGCCTTGTTTCCTAGCATTGCAATACCATTTACGCTCGCTTTTATCATTAGTTACCTTGCTGTTTTTATATTTTCAGATTACAAAAACCTGTATCTACCATCCATATTGCACTTGTATCACCATCTCTTCGCCGAACTAGTGCACCTATACAATTTACCATTGTATTGGGTGTGTTGGGGACACAAGAGACTCTTTGTTATTTGGTTGCAGGGTTGCTTGAGAGAGACCATCTTCATCCTACGCCTCCTACGGATTGATAAACCTTAGGTCATCCACTTGAGGGAAATTTGCTACTGTCCTACAAACCTCTGCACTTGGAGGCCCAACAACGTCTACAAGAAGAAGGTTGTGTAGTAGACATCAATGGGCATCTCCATAGCCCGTTGATACGCCTAGTTAATGGGAGACTATCTTCTCCTTTTTGTCTTCTTCACAACCACCATTCTATTCCACAAATAGTGCTATGTCCATGGCTCACGCTCATGTATTGCGTGAAGATTGGAAAAAGTTTGAGAACATCAAAAGTATGAAACAATTGCTTGGCTTGTCATCGGGGTTGTGCATGATTTAAATATTTTGTGTGGTGAAGATAGAGCATAGCCAGACTATATGATTTTGTAGGGATAACTTTCTTTGGCCATGTTATTTTGAGAAGACATAATTGCTTAGTTAGTATGCTTGAAGTATTATTATTTTTCATGTCAATATTAAACTTTTGTCTTGAATCTTTCGGATCTGAATAGTCAAACCACAATTAAGAAGAATTACATTGAAATTATGCCAAGTAGCATTCCACATCAAAAATTCTATTTTTATCATTTACCTACTCGAGGATGAGCGAGAATTAAGCTTGGGGATGCTTGATACGTCTCCAACGTATCTATAATTTTTATTGCTCCACGCTATATTATATTCTGTTTTGGACATTATTGGGCTTTATTATACACTTTTATATTATTTTTGGAACTAACGTATTAACCAGAGGCCCAGCCCAGAATTGTTGTTTTTTGCCTATTTCAGAGTTTCACAGAAAAAGAATATCAAACGGAGTCCAAACGGAATCAAACCTTTGGGAACGTGATTTTCGGAACGAACGTGATCCAGAGGACTTGGACCCTACGTCAAGACATCAACCAGGAGGGCACGAGGTAGGGGGCGCGCCCTCCACCCTCGTGGGCCCCCTGTTGCTCCACCGATGTACTCCTTCCTCCTACATACCTACGTACCCCCAAACTCCTTCCACCGCCGCAACCTTCTGTACCCGTGAGATCCCATCTTGGGGCCTGTTCCGGAGCTCCGCCGGAGGGGGCACTGATCACGGAGGGCTTCTACATCAACACCATAGCCTCTCCGATGATGTGTGAGTAGTTTACCTCAGACCTTCGGGTCCCTAGTTATTAGCTAGATGGCTTCTTCTCTCTTTTTGGATCTCAATACAATGTTCTCCCCCTCTCTCGTGGAGGTCTATTCGATGTAATCTTCTTTTGCGGTGTGTTTGTTGAGACCGATGAATTGTGGGTTTACGGTCAAGTTTATCTATGAACAATGTTTGAATCTTCTTTGAATTCTTTTATGTATGATTGGTTATCTTTCCAAGTCTCATCGAATTATCAGTTTGGTTTGGCCTACTAGATTGATCTTTCTTGCAATGGGAGAAGTGCTTAGCTTTGGGTTCAATCTTGCGGTGTCCTTTCCCAGTGACAGTAGGGGCAGCAAGGCACGTATAGTATTGTTTCCATCGAGGATAACAAGATGGGGTTTATATCATATTGCATGAGTTTATCCCTCTACATCATGTCATCTTGCTTAAAGCGTTACTCTGTTCTTATGAACTTAATACTCTAGATGCATGTTGGATAGCGGTCGATGTGTGGAGTAATAGTAGTAGATGCAGGCAGGACTCGGTCTACTTGTCTCGGACGTGATGCCTATATACATGATCATACCTAGATATTCTCATAACTATGCTCAATTCTGTCAATTGCTCAACAGTAATTTGTTCACCCACCGTAATACTTATGCTCTTGAGAGAAGCCACTAGTGAAACCTATGGCCCCCGGGTCTATTTTCCATCATATTAATCTTCCAACACTTAGTTATTTTTGTTGCCTTCTATTTTACTTTGCATCTTTATCATAAAAATACCAAAAATATTATCTTATCATATCTATCAGATCTAACTCTCGTAAGGGACCGTGTAGGGATTGACAACCCCTTATCGCGTTGGTTGTGAGGATTTATTTGTTTGTGTAGGTGCAAGGGACTCGTGCGTGGCCTCCTACTGGATTGATACCTTGGTTCTCAAAAACTGAGGGAAATACTTATGCTACTTTACTGCATCACCCTTCCCTCTTCAAGGGAAAATCAACGCGGTGCTCAAGAGGTAGCAAGAAGGATTTCTGGCGCCGTTGCCGGGGAGTCTACGCAAAAGTAAACATACCAAGTACCCATCACAAACCCTTATCTCCCGCATTACATTATTTTCCATTTGCCTCTCGTTTTCCTCTCCCCCACTTCACCCTTGCCGTTTTATTCGCCCCCTCTTTTCTGTTCTCCTCCTTTTTGCTTGCTTTTTGTTTGCTCGTGTGTTGGATTGCTTGCTTGTCACAATGGCTCAAGATAATACCAAATTGTGTGACTTTACCAATACCAACAACAATGATTTCCTTAGCACTCCGATTGCTGCTCTTACCGATACTGAATCTTGTGAAATCAATACTGCTTTATTGAATCTTGTCATGAAAGATCAATTCGCCGGCCTTCCTAGTGAAGATGCCGCTACCCATCTAAATAGCTTCGTTGATTTGTGTGATATGCAAAAGAAGAAAGATGTGGATAATGATATTGTTAAATTGAAGCTATTCCCTTTTTCACTTAGAGATCGTGGTAAAGCTTGTTTTTCGTATTTGCCTAAAAATAGTATTGATTCTTGGAATAAGTGCAAAGATGCTTTTATCTCTAAATATTTTCCTTCCGCTAAGATCACCTCTCTTAGAAACAATATTATGAATTTTAAGCAACTTGATCATGAACATGTTGCACAATCTTGGGAGAGGATGAAACTAATGATACGTAATTACCCTACGCATGGTTTGAATTTGTGGATGATTATACAAAAAATTTATGCCGGATTGAATTTTTCTTCTAGAAACCTTTTAGATTCGGCCGCGGGAGGCACTTTTATGGAAATCACTTTAGGAGAAGCTACTAAACTCCTAGATAATATTATGGTTAATTATTCTCAATGGCACACTGAAAGATCTACTAATAAAAAAGGGCATGCGATAGAAGAAATTAATGTTTTGAGTGGAAAGATGGATGAACGTATGAAATTATTTGCTACTACGAGTGTTTCTTCTGATCCTAATGATATGCCTTTGTCTACTTTGATTGAGAATAATAATGAATCTATGGATGTGAATTTTGTTGGTAGGAATAATTTTGGTAACAACGCGTATAAAAGAAACTTTAATCCTAGGCCGTATCCTAGTAATTCCTCTAATAATTATGGTAATTCCTACAACAATTCTTATGGAAATTTTAATAAGATGCCTTCTGAATTTGAGACTAGTGTTAAAGAATTTATGAATTCACAAAAGAATTTCAATGCTTTGCTTGAAGAAAAATTGCTTAAAGTTGATGAATTGGCTAGGAACGTTGATAGAATTTCTCTTGATGTTGATTCTTTGAAACTTAGATCTATTCCACCTAAGCATGATATCAATGAGTCTCTCAAAGCCATGAGAATTTCCATTAATGAGTGCAAAGAAAGGACCGCTAGGATGCGTGCTTAGAAAGATTGTTTTGTGAAAGCGTGTCCTTCTAGTTTCTATGAAAATAAAGATGAAGATCTAAAGGTTATTGATGTGTCCCCTATTAAATCTTTGTTTTGCAATATGAATCTTGATAATGATGGGACTGAATATGATCCACCTTTACCTAGAAGGCGTTCCAGAAATTCAGAGTTCTTCGATCTTGATGCTAAAATTGATAAAAGTGGGATTGAAGAGATCAAAACATTAGATATTAATGAACCCACTATTTTGGATTTCAAGGAATTTAATTATGATAATTGCTCTTTGATAGATTGTATTTACTTGTTGCAATCCGTGCTAAATTCTCCTCATGATTATAGTCAAAATAATGCCTTTACCAAACATATCATTGATGCTTTGATGCAATCTTATGAAGAAAAACTTGAGTTGGAAGTTTCTATCCCTAGAAAACTTTATAATGAGTGGGAACCTACTATTAAAATTAAAATTAAATATCATGAATGCTATGCTTTGTGTGATTTGCGTGCTAGTGTTTCCACGATTCCAAAGACTTTGTGCGATTTGTTAGGTTTCCGTGATTTTGATGATTGCTCTTTAAACTTGCACCTTGCGGATTCCACCATTACGAAACCTATGGGAAGAATTAATGATGTTCTTATTGTTGCAAATAGGAACTATGTGCCCGTAGATTTTATTGTTCTTGATATCGATTGCAATCCTTCATGTCCTATTATTCTTGGTATACCTTTCCTTAGAACAATCGGTGCAATTATTGATATGAAGGAAGGAAATATTAGATTCCAATTTGTGTTAAGGAAAGGCATGGAACACTTTCCTTGAAAGAAAATAAAATTACCTTATGAATCTATCATGAGAGCCACTTATGGATTGCCTACCAAAGATGGCAATACCTAGATCTATCCTTGCTTTTATGCCTAGCTAGGGGCGTTAAACGATAGCGCTTGTTGGGAGGCAACCCAATTTTATTTTTAGTTTTTTGCTTTTTGCTTCTGTTTAGGAATAAATCTTTGATCTAGCCTCTGGTTAGATTTGTTTTTATGTTTTAATTAGTGTTTGTGCCAAGTTTAACCTATAGGATCTTCTTGGGTGATAGTTACTTGATCTTGCTGTAAATTCTTTCACAAAAATAATTGTTAAAAATCACCAGAAGGTGATAAAATATTGATTCCAATTGCTGCTGATCAATAAAAAATTGTCTAGGTCGTCCTATTTTGTCTGAATTTTTGGAGTTCCAGAAGTTTGCGTTAGCTACAGATTACTACAGACTATTCTGTTTTTGACAGATTCTGTTTTTCGTGTGTTGTTTGCTTGTTTTGATGAATCTATGGATAGTAAAATAGTTTATAAACCATAGAGAAGTTGGAATACAGTAGGTTTAACACCAATATAAATAAAGAATGATTTCATTACAGTACCTTGAAGTGGTCTTTTGTTTTCTTTCGCTAACAGAGCTCACGAGGTTTTCTGTTGAGTTTTATGTTGTGAAGTTTACATGTTTTGGGTGAAAGATTTGATGGATTAGAGAACAAGGAGTGCAAGAGCCTAAGCTTGGGGATGCCCATGTAACCCCCAAGATAATCAAAGGACACCTAAAAGCCAAAGCTTGGGGATGCCCCGGAAGGCATCCCCTCTTTCGTCTACTTTCATCGGTAACATTACTTGGAGCTATATTTTTATTCACCACATGATATGTGTTTTGCTTGGAGCTACTTGTATTATTTGAGTCTTTGCTGTTTAGTTCACCACAATCATCCTTGCTGTACACACCTTTTGAGAGAGACACACTTGATTCGGAAATTATTAGAATACTCTATGTGCTTCACTTATATCTTTTGAGTTATATAGTTTTTGCTCTAGTACTTCCCTTATATCTTTTAGAGCATGGTAGTGGATTTGTGTTATAGAAACTATTGTTCTCTCATGCTTCACTTAGATTATTTCGAGAGTCCTACAAAACAGCATGGTTGTTTGCTTTAACAATAATAGGCATTCAAGATTAGTAAAAAAAAAATCTTATGAGTGTGTTGAATACTATGAGAAGTTTGATGCTTGATAATTGTTTTGAGATATGAAGATGGTGATATTAGAGTCATGCTAGTTGAGTCGTTTTGAATTTGAGAAATACTTGTGTTAAATTTTGTGATTCCCTTAAGCATGCACATATGGTGAACCGTTATGTGATGAAGTCGGAGCATGATTTATTTATTGATTGTCTTCCTTATGAGTGGCGGTCGGGGACGAGCGATGGTCTTTTCCTACCAATCTATCCCCCTAGGAGCATGCCCGTAATACTTTTCTTTGATAACTTGTAGATTTTTGCAATAAGTATATGAGTTCTTTATGACTAATGTTGAGTCCATGGATCATACGCACTTTTTCTCCTTCCACCATTGCTAGCCTCTCTAATACCGCACACTTTTCGCCGGTATCATACACCCACCATATACCTTCCTAAAAACAGCCACCATACCTACTTATCATGGCATTTCCATAGCCATTCCGAGATATATTGCCATGCAACATACCATCATTTTGTTCACTATGACACGCTCCATCATTGTCATATTGCTTCGCATGATCATGTAGTTGACATTGTATTTGTGGCAAAGCTTGTTGGAAATATGCCCTAGAGGCAATAATAAAAGCATTATTATTATATTTCCTTGTTCATGATAATTGTCTTTATTCATGCTATAATTGTGTTATCCGGAAATCATAATACATGTGTGAATAATAGACACCAACATGTCCCTAGTAAGCCTCTAGTTGACTAGCTCGTTGATCAACAGATAGTCATGGTTTCCTGACTATGGACATTGGATGTCATTGATAACGAGATCACATCATTAGGAGAATGATGTGATGGATAAGACCCAATCCTAAACATAGCATAAGATCGTATAGTTCGTTTGCTAGAGTTTTCCAATGTCAAGTATCCTTTCCTTAGACCATGAGATCGTGTAACTCCCGGATACCGTAGGAGTGCTTTGGGTGTACCAAACGTCACAACATAACTGGGTGACTATAAAGGTATACTACGGGTATCTCCGAAAGTGTCTGTTGGGTTGACACGGATCAAGACTGGGATTTGTCACTCCGTATGACGGAGAGGTATCACTGGGCCCACTCGGTAATGCATCATCATAATGAGCTCAAAGTGACCAAGTGTCTGGTCATGGGATCATGCGTTACGGTACGAGTAAAGTGACTTGCCGGTAACGAGATTGAACGAGGTATTGGGATAGCGACGATCGAATCTCGGGCAAGTAGCATACCGATTTACAAAGGGAATTGTATACGGGATTGATTGAATCCTCGACATCGTGGTTCATCCGATGAGATCATCGAGGAGCATGTGGGAGCCAACATGGGTATCCAGATCCCGCTGTTGGTTATTGACCGGAGAGCGATCTCGGTCATGTCTACATGTCTCCCGAACCCGTAGGGTCTACAC
Source organism: Triticum aestivum (assembly GCF_018294505.1). Lineage (NCBI taxonomy): Eukaryota > Viridiplantae > Streptophyta > Magnoliopsida > Poales > Poaceae > Triticum > Triticum aestivum. Next base: position 37,325,605 of record NC_057797.1, on the reverse strand, counting down.
ACTTAAGGTTCGGTGATGCTAGGGTTGTAGGGATATGTATATGTAGTAACCCGAATGTTGTTCGGAGTCCCGGATGAGATCCCGGACGTCACGAGGAGTTCCGGAATGGTCCGGAGGTAAAGAATTATATATAGGAAGTACTATTTCAGGCATCGGGACAAGTTTCGGGGTCACCGGTATTGTACCGGGACCACCGGAAGGGTCCCGGGGGTCCACCGGGTGGGTCCACCTGCCCCGGGGGGCACATGGGCTGTAGGGGGTGCGCCTTGGCCTATATGGGCCAAGGGCACCAGCCCCAAGAGGCCCATGCGCCTAGGGTTCAAGAAGGGAAGAGTCCCAAAGGGGGAAGGCACCTCCTAGGTGCCTTGGGGAGGAGGGATTCCTCCCCTTGGCTGCACCCCCCTAGGAGATTGGATCTCCTAGGGCTGGCGCCCCCCCCTTGGCCCTCCTATATATAGTGGGGAGATGGAGGACTTCACACCCCATGCCTTTGGTGCCTCCCTCTCCCTCGCCAACACATCCTCCTCCTCTATAGTGCTTAGCGAAGCCCTGCCGGAGTACTGCAGCTCCATCACCACCACGCCGTCGTGCTGCTGCTGGAGCCATCTTCCTCAACCTCTCCTTCCCTCTTGCTGGATCAAGAAGAAGGAGATGTTACGCTGACCGTACGTGTGTTGAACGTGGAGGTGCCGTCCGTTCGGTGCTAGGATCTCCGGTGATTTGGATCACGTCGAGTACGCCTTCCTCATCCCCGTTCTTTGAACGCTCCCGCGCGTGTTCTACAAAGGTATGTAGATGCAATCCGATCACTCGTTGCTAGATGAACTCCTAGATGGATCTTGGTGAAACCGTAGGAAAATTTTTGTTTTCTGCAACGTTCCCCAACAGTGGCATCATGAGCTAGGTCTTTGCGTAGTTCTCTTGCACGAGTAGAACACAATTTGTTGTGGGCGTTGATGTTGTCAACTTTCTTGCCGCTACTAGTCTTATCTTGCTTCAACGGTATTGTGGGATGAAGCGGCCCGGACCAACCATACACGTACGCTTACGTGAGACCGGTTCCACCGACTAACATGCACTAGTTGCATAAGGTGGCTGGCGGGTGTCTGTCTCTCCCACTTTAATTGGAGCGGATTCGATGAAAAGGGTCCTTATGAAGGGTAAATAGAAGTTGACAAATCACGTTGTGTCTTTCACGTAGGTAAGAAAACGTTCTTGCTAGAACCCTACTTCAGCCACGTAAAACTTGCAACAACAATTAGAAGACGTCTAACTTGTTTTTGCAGCAAGTGCTTTGTGATATGATATGGCCAAAGTTGTGATGAATGATGAATGATATATATGTGATGTATGAGATGTTCATGCTATTGTAATAGGAATCACGACTTGCATGTCGATGAGTATGACAACCGGCAGGAGCCATAGGAGTTGTCTTTATTTTTTGTATGACCTGCGTGTCATTGAGAAACGCCATGTAAATTACTTTGCTTTATTGCTAAACGCGTTAGCCATAGTAGTAGAAGTAATAGTTGGCGAGCAACTTCATGGAGACACGATGATGGAGATCATGATGATGGAGATCATGGTGTCATGCCAGTGACAAGATGATCATGGAGCCCCAAGATGGAGATCAAAGGAGCTATGTGATATTAGCCATATCATGTCACTATTATTATTTGATTGCATGTGATGTTCATCATATTTATGCATCTTGTTTACTTAGAACGACGGTAGTAAATAATATGATCCCTCATAATAATTTCAAGAAAGTGTTCCCCCTAACTGTGCACCGTTGCGACAGTTCGTTGTTTCGAAGCACCACGTGATGATCGGGTGTTAGATTCTAACGTTCACATACAACGGGTGTAAGCCAGATTTACACATGCAAACACTTAGGTTGACTTGACGAGCCTAGCATGTACAGACATGGCCTCGGAACACAGAAGACCGAAAGGTCGAGCATGAGTCATATAGAAGATACGATCAACATGAAGATGTTCACCGATGTTGACTAGTCCGTCTCACGTGACGATCGGACACGGCCTAGTTAACTCGGATCATGTTATACTTAGATTACAGGAGGGATGTTTATCTAAGTGGGAGTTCATTGAATAATTTGATTAGATGAACTTAATTATCATGAACTGAGTCTGAAATTTTACAAATATGTCTTGTAGATCAAATGGCCAACGTAGTCCTCAACTTCAACGTGTTCCTAGAGAAAACCAAGCTGAAAGACGATGGCAGCAACTACACGGACTGGGTCCGGTACCTGAGGATCATCCTCATAGCTGACAAGAAAGATTATGTCCTACAAGCACCGCTAGGTGACGCACCTATTCTCCCTGCAGAACAAGACGTTATGAACGCTTGGCAGGCACATACCGATGACTACTCCCTCGTTCAGTGCGGCATGCTTTACAGCTTAGAGCCGGGGCTCCAAAAGCGTTTTGAGAGACACGGAGCATATGAGATGTTCGAAGAGCTGAAAATGGTTTTCCAAGCTCATGCCCGGGTCGAGAGATATCAAGTCTCCGACAAGTTCTTCAGCTATAAGATGGAGGAAAACAGTTCTGTCAGTGAGCACATACTCACTATGTCTGGGTTGCATAACCGCTTGACTCAGCTGGGAGTTAATCTCCCGAATGACGCGGTCATTGACAGAATCCTTCAGTCGCTTCCACCAAGCTACAAGAGCTTTGTGATGAACTTTAATATGCAGGGGATGGAAAAGACCATTCCTGAAGTATTTGCAATGCTGAAATCAGCAGAGGTAGAAGTCAAAAAGGAACATCAAGTGTTGATGGTGAATAAAACCACTAAGTTCAAGAAAGGCAAGGGTAAGAAAACCTTCAAGAAGGACGACAAGGGAGTTGCCGCGCCCGGAAAGCAAGCTGCCGGGAAGAAGACAAAGAATGGACCCAAGCCCGAGACTGAGTGCTTTTATTGCAAGGAGAGTGGTCACTGGAAGCGGAACTGCCCCAAATACTTAGCGGACAAGAAGGCCAGCAAAACAAAACGTATATGTGATATACATGTAATTGATGTGTACCTTACCAGTACTCGTAGTAGCTCCTGGGTATTTGATACCGGTGCGGTTGCTCACATTTGTAACTCAAAATAGGAGCTGCGGAATAAGCGGAGACTGGCAAAGGACGAGGTGATGATGCGCGTCGGGAATGGTTCCAAGGTCAATGTGATGGCCGTCGGCACGCTACCTCTACATTTACCTTCGGGATTAGTTTTAAACCTTAATAATTGTTATTTAGTGCCAGCTTTGAGCATGAACATTGTATCAGGATCTCGTTTAATTCGAGATGGCTACTCATTTAAATCCAAGAATAATGGTTGTTCTATTTATATGAGAGATATGTTTTATGGTCATGCTTCGATGGTGAATGGTTTATTCTTAATGAATCTCGAGCGTAATGCTACACATGTTCATAGTGTGAGTACCAAAAGATGTAAGATTGATAATGATAGTCCCACATACTTGTGGCACTGCCGCCTTGGTCACATATGTGTCAAACGCATGAAGAAGCTCCATGCTGATGGACTTTTGGAGTCTCTTGATTACGAATCATTTGACACGTGCGAACCATGCCTCATGGGTAAAATGACCAAGACTCCGTTCTCAGGAACAATGGAGCGAGCAACCAACTTATTGGAAATCATACATACTGATGTGTGCGGTCCAATGAGTGTTGAGGCTCGCGGTTGCTATCGTTATGTTCTCACCCTCACTGATGACTTGAGTAGATATGGGTATGTCTACTTAATGAAACGCAAGTCTGAAACCTTTGAAAAGTTCAAGTAATTTCAGAGTGAGGTTGAGAATCAACGTGACAGGAAAATCAAGTTCCTGCGATCAGATCGCGGAGGAGAATACTTGAGTCACGAGTTTGGCACGCACTTAAGAAAATGTGGAATAGTTTCACAACTCACGCCGCCTGGAACACCTCAGAGTAATGATGTGTCCGAACGTCGTAATCGCACTCTATTAGATATGGTGCGATCGATGATGTTTCTTGCCGATTTACCGCTATCTTTTTGGGGCTATGCTTTAGAGACTGCCGCATTCACTTTAAATAGGGCTCCGTCGAAATCCGTTGAGACGACACCGTATGAATTATGGTTTGGGAAGAAACCTAAGCTGTCGTTTCTAAAAGTTTGGGGATGCGATGCTTATGTCAAGAAACTTCAACCTGAAAATCTCGAACCCAAGTCGGAAAAATGCGTCTTCATAGGATACCCTAAAGAAACTATTGGGTATACCTTCTACCTCAGATCCGAAGGCAAGATCTTTGTTGCCAAGAATGGATCCTTTCTAGAGAAGGAGTTTCTCTCGAAAGAAGTAAGTGGGAGGAAAGTAGACCTTGATGAAGTATTACCTCTTGAACCAGAAAATGGCGCAACTCAAGAAAATGTTCCCGAGGTGCCTGCACCGACTAGAGAGGAAGTTAATGATAATGATCAAGATACTTCTGATCAAGCTCCTACTAAAATTCGAAGGTCCACAAGGAGACGTTCCGCACCAGAGTGGTACGGCAACCCTGTCTTGGAAATCATGTTGTTGGACAACAGTGAACCTTCGAACTATGAAGAAGCGATGGCGGGCCCGGATTCCGACAGATGGCTGGAAGCCATGAAATTCGAGATAGAATCCATGTATGAAAACGAAGTATGGACTTTGATTGACTTGCCTGTTGAGCGGCGAGCCATAGAAAATAAATGGATCTTTAAGAAGAAGACAGACGCGGATGGTAATGTGACCATCTATAAAGCTCGGCTTGTCGCTAAGGGTTATCGACAAGTTCAAGGGGTTGACTACGATGAGACTTTCTCACCGGTAGCGAAGCTAAAGTCCGTCCAAATCATGTTAGCAATTGCCGCATTCTATGATTATGAGATATGGCAAATGGACGTCAAAACGGCATTCCTTAATGGTTTCCTTAAGGAAGAATTGTATATGATGCAGCCGGAAGGTTTTGTCGATCCTAAGAATGCTAACAAGGTGTGCAAGCTCCAACGCTCGATTTATGGGCTGGGGCAAGCATCTCGGAGTTGGAACATTTGCTTTGATGAGATGATCAAAGCGTTTGGGTTTACACAGACTTATGGAGAATCCTGCGTTTACAAGAAAGTGAGTGGGAGCTCTGTAGCATTTCTCATATTATATGTAGATGACATACTTTTGATGGGAAATGATATAGAACTCTTGGACAGCATAAAGGCCTACTTGAATAAGAGTTTTTCAATGAAGGACCTTGGAGAAGCTGCTTATATATTAGGCATCAAGATCTACAGAGATAGATCAAGACGCCTCATAGGTCTTTCACAAAGCACATACCTTGATAAGTTATTGAAGAAGTTCAATATGGATCAGTCTAAGAAGGGGTTCTTGCCTGTGTTGCAAGGTGTGAAATTGAGCTCAGCTCAATGTCCGACCACGGCAGAAGATATAGAAGAGATGAGTGTCATCCCCTATGCCTCAGCCATAGGTTCTATTATGTATGCCATGCTGTGTACCAGACCTGATGTAAACCTTGTCGTAAGTTTGGTAGGAAGGTACCAAAGTAATCCCGGCAAGGAACACTGGACAGCGGTCAAGAATATCCTGAAGTACCTGAAAAGGAGTAAGGAAATGTTTCTCGTCTATGGAGGTGACGAAGAGCTCGTCGTAAAGGGTTACGTCGACGCTAGCTTCGACACAGATCTGGATGACTCTAAGTCACAAACCGGATACGTGTATATTTTGAATGGTGGGGCAGTAAGCTGGTGCAGTTGCAAGAAGAGCGTCGTGGCGGGATCTACATGTGAAGCGGAGTACATGGCAGCCTCGGAGGCAGCACATGAAGCAATTTGGGTGAAGGAGTTCATCACCGACCTAGGAGTCATACCCAATGCGTCGGGGCCAATCAAACTCTTCTGTGACAACACTGGAGCTATTGCACTTACCAAGGAGCCCAGGTTTCACAAGAAGACGAGGCATATCAAGCCTCGCTTCAACTCCATTCGTGAAAATGTTCAAGATGGAGACATAGATATTTGTAAAGTACATACGGACCTGAATATAGCAGATCCGTTGATTAACCTCTCCCTAGAGCAAAACATGATCAACACCAGAATTCCATGGGTGTTCGATTCATCACATGTAACCAGATTATTGACTCTAGTGCAAGTGGGAGACTGTTGGAAATATGCCCTAGAGGCAATAATAAAAGCATTATTATTATATTTCCTTGTTCATGATAATTGTCTTTATTCATGCTATAATTGTGTTATCCGGAAATCGTAATACATGTGTGAATAATAAACACCAACATGTCCCTAGTAAGCCTCTAGTTGACTAGCTCGTTGATCAACAGATAGTCATGGTTTCCTGACTATGGACATTGGATGTCATTGATAACGAGATCACATCATTAGGAGAATGATGTGATGGACAAGACCCAATCCTAAACATAGCATAAGATCGTATAGTTTGTTTGCTAGAGTTTTCCAATGTCAAGTATCCTTTCCTTAGACCATGAGATCGTGTAACTCCCGGATACCGTAGGAGTGCTTTGGGTGTACCAAACGTCACAACGTAACTGGGTGACTATAAAGGTATACTACGTGTATCTCCGAAAGTGTCTGTTGGGTTGACACGGATCAAGACTGGGATTTGTCACTCCGTATGACGGAGAGGTATCACTGCGCCCACTCAGTAATGCATCATCATAATGAGCTCAAAGTTACCAAGTGTCTGGTCACGGGATCATGCATTACGGTACGAGTAAAGTGACTTGCCGGTAACGAGATTGAACGAGGTATTGGGATACCGACGATCGAATCTCGGGCAAGTAGGATACCGATTTACAAAGGGAATTGTATACGGGATTGATTGAATCCTCGACATCGTGGTTCATCCGATGAGATCATCGAGGAGCACGTGGGAGCCAACATGGGTATCCAGATCCCGTTGTTGGTTATTGACCGGAGAGCGATCTCGGTCATGTCTACATGTCTCCCGAACCCGTAGGGTCTACACACTTAAGGTTCGGTGACGCTAGGGTTGTAGGGATATGTATATGCAGTAACCCGAATGTTGTTCAGAGTCCCAGATGAGATCCTGGACGTCACGAGGAGTTCCGGAATGGTCCGGAGGTAAAGAATTATATATAGGAAGTACTATTTCGGGCATCGGGACAAGTTTCGGGGTCACCGGTATTGTACCAGGACCACCGGAAGGGTCCCGGGGGTCCACCGGGTGGGGCCACCTGCCCCGGGGGGCCACATGGGCTGTAGGGGGTGCGCCTTGGCCTATATGGTCCAAGGGCACCAGCCCCAAGAGGCCCATGTGCCTAGGGTTCAAGAAGGGAAGAGTCCCAAAGGGGGAAGGCACCTCCTAGGTGCCTTGGGGAGGAGGGATTCCTCCCCTTGGCCGCACCCCCCAGGAGATTGGATCTCCTAGGGCCGGCGCCCCGCCTTGGCCCTCCTATATATAGTGGGGAGATGGAGGACTTCACACCCCACGCCTTTGGTGCCTCCCTCTCCCTCTCCAACACATCCTCCTCCTCCATAGTGCTTAGCGAAGCCCTACCGGAGTACTGCAGCTCCATCACCACCACGCCGTCGTGCTGCTGCTGGAGCCATCTTCCTCAACCTCTCCTTCCCCCTTGCTGGATCAAGAAGAAGGAGATGTTACGCTGACCGTACGTGTGTTGAACGCGGAGGTGCCGTCCGTTCGGCGCTAGGATCTCCGGTGATTTGGATCACGTCGAGTACGCCTTCCTTATCCCCGTTCTTTGAACGCTTCCGCGCGTGATCTACAAAGGTATGTAGATGCAATCCGATCACTCGTTGCTAGATGAACTCCTAGATGGATCTTGGTGAAACCGTAGGAAATTTTTTGTTTTCTGCAACGTTCCCCACAAAAGATATCGTTCATAATTTTTCATACATGTCACTCTTGATTCATTGCATATCCCGGTACACCACCGGAGGCAATCTTGAGGTGTCCTTTCCAAGTGACAATAGGGGCAGCAAGGCACGTATAGTATTGTTGCCATCGAGGACAGCAAGATGGGGTTTATATCATATTGCATGAGTTTATCCCTCTACATCATGTCATCTTGCTTAAAGCGTTACTCTGTTCTTATGAACTTAATACTCTAGATGCATGATGGATAGCGGTCGATGTGTGGAGTAATAGTAGTAGATGCAGGTAGGAGTCGGTCTACTTGTCTCAGACGTGATGCCTATATACATGATCATACCTAGATATTCTCATAACTTTGCTCAATTCTGTCAATTGCTCAACAGTAATTTGCACCCACCGTAATACTTATGCTCTTGAGAGAAGCCACTAGTGAAACCTATGGCCCCGCGGTCTATTTTCCATCATATTAATCTTCCAACACTTAGTTATTTTTGTTGCCTTCTATTTTACTTTGCATCTTTATCATAAAAATTCCAAAAATATTTTCTTATCATATCTATCAGATCTCACTCTCGTAAGTGACCGTGTAGGGATTGACAACCCCTTATCGCATTGGTTGCGAGGATTTATTTGTTTGTGTAGGTGCGAGGGACTCGTGCGTGGCCTCCTACTGGATTGATACCTTGGTTCTCAAAAACTGAGGCAAATACTTACGCTACTCTACTGCATCACCCTTTCCTTTTCAAGGGAAAACCATCGCAGTGCTTAAGAGGTAGCAACGCGCTACTGCTAAAGTTCTGTGTATAAGGTTTTCTGTAGTACTGCTCGCCCAGTTCACCATGTATCGGTGGTTTAATTACTTGGTACTTGTCATTTGACAAAGAGATCCTGCACAACAAATTGTTAATAAATCATATAAGTGGTAAATATTATCATTGATGAACTAATATAAAAAAATGTTGTGTAAGTGATTATAGGTACCTCATTACGAAATCAGTTTTGCAGTGCACATAAAGTGCACCCCGGCAGTACAACATAATGCTTGTCATAATACCACTCCGAATGCTGCCGCATATCAGCAATGGTGCCTGCAGCCTCCCCATCTCGAATAAAAGACCTCTCCTCCCAACGGCCCGACCTCGAGGAGAAAACGTGCAAAGCGCACACAGATGGCAGCCATTCAGATTTCTCCATAACAGGGTCTAATTCATCCAACGTTCTGCCATAACCAAAATCTCCAGGCTCCGTTTTGTGCCTAGATTTTGGGATCACAAACACCTGATAGTGCCATAGTGGGGTGATATCGTGGGATCAAACACGAGGTACTCTTGGTATCTGAAGTCGGCATCCCTAACCTTGGACTTCGACCTGGATCGGTGCGGCGGCAAAGAATCCCACTACCTCGTTGCCGGGTTAACCACATAATAATTCTCCAAATAATCTTCGAGTAAGGCAAGGCCATTGCAGTGATCCTCTACTTTACCGCGATACTGGGAGCGCCCATCACTTCGAGTAAAGCTATCCTTGTTCAGAGGGCTAAGGTGGCTGACCAAATTAGTGGTGTTATTCCACATTTAGTAGAAGAAGGTATGTCTATTGTACAATACGCGGATGACACTATTCTTTTTATGGATAATGATCTAGATAAAGCAAGAAACCTCAAGCTGTTTTTATGCGCATTTGAGGAGCTCTCTGTTCTCAAAATTAATTTTCATAAGAGAGAGCTTTTCTGCTTCGACGACGCTGCAGAGTTCGCAGCTGAGTAAGCTGACATTTTTGGCTGCCAGCATTGGCAGTTCCCGATTAGGTATCTAGTATTCCGATTCACTATCGGCGCTTAACTATCGCTGAGTGGAAACATGTGGAAGAGAGACTTGAGAAACGGCTAGCCAGTTGGAAAGCCAGACTCTTGTCATATGGGGGGAGATTGATATTGATCAATTCTGTCCTCAGCAATATGGTTCTATACGTGTTGTCATTCTTCCACTAACCAAAAGGGGTTCTTCAGTGTTTGGATTACTTTTGATCCAGATTTTTTTGGCAATGTGATAATGAATCTAAGAAATACCGACTGGCTAGGTGGACTATATTATACCGACCTAAAAGTCAATGGGGCCTTGGAATTCAAGACCTTGAGATTAAAAACAAAGCTCTTCTGAGTAAATGGGTTTACAAATTAATCACCGAGAATGGAGTATGGCAGGAAATTATTCGTAACAAATACGTGGGGTCCAAAGCCATTTTTCAAGTTCATTGGAAACCCGATGATTCCCATTTTTGGTATGGTGTCATGAAGGCCAAGGAATTATTTTTTCAGCTTGGTACTTTGTTAGTTAGGATGGTTCTCAGGTTCGATTCTGGGAAGATACCTGGCTAGGTGCGACCCCACTTATGGTACATCACCCTAGCTTGTATAGGGTTGTCAGACATAAACTTGTAAGGATCAAACAAGTTTTGGGACAAGAAAACCCCGATATTTCTTTTTGTAGGGACCTCTTTGGCCCTCGTCTGGCAGCATGGAATGAGTTACTCACTCGTCTGGAGGATTCAACTGACAAGAGAACCGGACAAGTTTCGATGGAAACTGCATTAAAACGGCAGTTTCTCAGTCAAGTCCTAGTACGATGCGATAACTCATATTGATATTCCCGTTGATAACAAAAAATTGTGGAAGCTAAAAATTCCTCCAAGTGTGAAGATATTCCTCTGGTTTTTAAGCAGAGGGGTCATCTTAACTAGAGATAATCTGGCACGACGTAACTTGCAAGGTAGCAAGACATGTGTCTTTTGCCAACATGACGAGTCTATTAAACACTAATTTTTTAGTGTAAGTTTGCTCGTGCAGTATGGGCCATAGTTCAAGTAGTTTCAAATCTATACCCCCCCCCCCATGTAGTGTGTGTAACATGTTCAGCAATTGGTTGCGGCGGGGTATTGATAAACAATTTTCTACACATATTCTTGTTTGGGCGGCTGCCTTATGCTGGGCATTGTGGCTTTCTAGGAATGATGTGGGTTTTAATAATAAATGTGGTTCTTCTCCTGTGCAGGTTATTCATGCATGTACGTGATGGCTCTGTACTTGGTCTATCCTGCAGAAGTCGGAAGACAGAGACCTTTTTATGATGGCGTCGACACGGCTGGAGAGTACGGCTATGGAGGTTTTCTCCCTCCATGGATGGCGGTGTAATCTCCGTATAGGATCTGCCCCATCCTAGGCTGGATTGATTTATTTTTGCTGCAAAACTATGTTTATTTTTTGGTCGTTTGGACTTGTTGGTTGTGTGCATCATGTTATGCAGAGGTCGGGCATGCTTTAGATGCGGTTGTATCACCTTGATAAATTAATTCAATGAAATGTCCTTTATAAAAAAACTCAGTTATACTCAGCATAAGAGTGGATGTTATTTCCACTGCAATCCGTAAACCTTTTCCTGGAGTAGGTTAGGCATACAAGAGTACCACAGTATAAGCAGGACAATAATTCAGACAACAGACAAGGATGAGACTAACCACCAACTGGACCCGGAAAACAACAACAAAACTAATAGGGGAAAATGATACCGCTGAGGGAAATATTGGTTTCTGATATAGATGATACATAAGAAAGAAACACATTGGCGTTGTTGAACAAAGCAATGAAGTATATTTGATATACTTTCCATTTTCTGATGATACACTGTTACGTCACATGTTCTTAGAACCGACATGGAAAATATGGACATTTCATTGGATAAGTATAAATCCAGTGCTAAATAAAAATGAACAAGGCCTTAAACATGATTGGGCCATTGTACATTCTTGTACAATTGGGTTCCAACCAGCATACCAGTCTCTAAGATGCCCTTGTACATTCTTGTTAATTGCTTACCGGTACCCTGTCAAACAAGGTGTATATGGGAATGACACGGTTATGAAACACTCGTTCTGCAATGCCAAATGACAAGTTGTTGGGTATAAGTAGCCAAGGTCCTGAACCTTCGAATCTTTCAAATGATAGGCAATTCCTCTGTACATTGATACACCCAGAAAGGCAATTTCTTTATATGGATGGAATCCAAGGATATCAAAGTATCCATTGCCACGAGCATCAACCACATCTTCCTTATGAAGTATGTTGTCATTTTCGGAGTCCCATTCAAACTTTTCTTCCACTAGCTGTTCCTTGCCGGAGTTTAACTCTAATTTGTTTTCTTTTAGGTATTCCATGTATTCTGTATCTTCGCCACCTTCAATGAGATCCTTTCTCTCTTTGAGATACCCATTATAGTTAATATCTTGTAAGACCCATGGGCCAAGAACAGGGCGATCATAATCCAGTATGGGTGGAAGTCGAACCTGCCGGAGATGGTGGGGCCGGTGGAGGGACTGGCGAAGAACTCCGACACACGTTCGCAGTAGAAATTGATGAATACGCCGCCGACGGAGAGCGGGAGGACGTCCGCGCGCAGCAGGCGGCGGGCGTCGATGACGGCGAGCAGGGCCTTGCAGGCGCAGCGGCACACGGCAAGGCCGCGCGGCGCGACGCGGTGGAGCACGTCGGCGAGTATTTCCTCCGGCAGCACCTGCGTCAGATCCATCTCGCTGCAAGGCGCCGCCTGTGAAGAGCTGGGCGGTTTTGGAAGTGGAGAGAGAGAGAGAGAGGGGGGGTTTGGATGCTACGCGTGAGACATCAGATGCGCTGTGTCTGTGGACTATTTGAAAGTACGCCCCTTGTGGTGTTAGTGTTGGTAAGACAACCCAGTTTGCTTCGCAACTAAGTTTACTTCACAAGTAAGTTCAACTTCACAACTAAGTTTACTTCACAACTAAGTTTTCTTGTGACTTTGTGAGGAAAGGATTTCCATGTCGGGCGACCGGTCTCGTCTTCGGCCGGTCGCACGGTCACGTGCCATGTTGCTGTGGACACATGCCACCGTTTCCCTTTCTCCCTTTCCTTATCGTCGACCGAGAAACCCGGTCCTCTCGTTCCCATCTCACCTTTCCCCTTCATCTTTGTGTGGGGATCATCACGGATGGCCGTCCTAGCACGCATCTCCTCTGCTCTCTCTTGCCACCACAAAGGCTGCCGCGCGTCTGGACTACGCTAATCGTAATGCTGCTACAGTTTTGCCTCCAACTTGTGACAGAGCGACCATGCTGCTCCACGCGCACATTGTCCAGCGAAGGATAGAAGAGCTAACGACGTAGGGAGGAGGGAGAGGGAGACGATGTCGCTGCATGGGCGAAGGGGGTACCCCGCCTCTCGCCATCGGGCACGCCAGTGGCCTCCCCCACCTCCCCACCCCCCTACAACCTCTTTTATGACCGAAGCACATGGGGGTTGTGACAACATCACGAGCCTCGACGGAGAAGCTCCAAACGCCCGTCTGCGGAGCTGCGGCCTACTGGAAGAAAGCTACACAACTGTGACACCAGCTATGAGATCTGACGACAGCGACCAAGGGATGCAATGGTGCTGGAACCAGCAGAGGGGCATCCTCAGACTACCTGACGAGCGGTGCTGGGATGTCGGAACTAGCAGTCGGGTGTACTACAACCAGCAGGAGCCGAAGCTTTGACCGGTGGCGCAGGATGCCGAAACCAACGGTAGGGATGCAACCAGCTAGCGGAAAGTTGAAACCGTGGCACCTACGAGATGCGTCAACGGCGACGGAGGGATGCGACAGTGCAGGAACCAACAGTAGGAATGCCGGAACCAGTAGAGGCCTTAGGGTGTTTGAACTAGTAGTTGGGTGTGCTACGGCCGGCAGGAGCCGAAGTTGTGACCGGTAGCGTGGGACGTTGGAACCAACAATGTAGGGCGTGTTGCGACCGACATGAGCGTTGACCGCGAGTGTTGCAACCGATAGCGCAAAATGCTGTGGGCGATGGTGCAGGGTGCTAGAACTTGCATCGAGCGTTGCTAGAACAGGCATCGGCAACGCTTCAACATGCGGATGTTGCGACGAACACGACAGCCAATATGATACCTAATCATGCCTCTAAAACTAGCTCATTTACTGATGATGATCATGAGCATTGTTATAGTAACAAGGTTGTTATCAATAATGAGATCACATTGTTATCAGAACAATGGTGTTGAGCACTTGACTCTCAGCTTCAAGATGATCTAGTCGAGCACATTATACAAGTCATATTACAAAGTTCAAAAGCGGCGCAACACTGGCATGAGTGCAGAAGATGAGCTCCGTAGACATGTCCTCTAGTGTTATGAAGGTGGGGTTGGAGGTGGAGGAGGCAGCTCCTTAGTAAGAGCTAGCACTTGTGCACTAAGCGCCTGTAGTTGTTTCTATGTTTCCTCCAACATCTGCGCATGTTCCTGCTCATGTGCACGCCGTTCTTTGTCATGTTGATGTCCGTCAGATGACGATATGGATCAAAGGAATCCTCCTATCTTCGACTGAACACCCTTTTACTACCCTTTTACTGGGATTTCGCATTTCTATTCCGATTGGAATATCACTAGTTTAAATGAAAAAGTAAAACTCATTTACTGTCACATATTCTACCCCGCTTCTTCCCCTGATCTTTCTTTCCCTCTTCCCATAAACATTGATTCTCTCTCCTAACCACTCTTAAATATGTGAAATACACGGAATCGATCCAAAACTACAAGCAAGGGAATCAACTCTTATTGCCGTAAAGGAAAAATAACCCATTTCCTTTATATATATATATACAAGGAACAAGTAGCCTTCGCCACCTATTCCTGAATTAAGGGAACGCGAGAAAGATTTCTCTATGTCAATTCAAAACAAAACAAACGGACGACTGAATCCTATAAACGAAATTCTTTTGAGAAGAGCTTGCGCCTATGCTTCTATAAAAATCACCTATGTGGAATGGATGCTTCTACTTGGTCATCATAGACCAGCAAATCCATTTGAGAGCTGTCTTTCTTTGATGGTAGTGTCCTTTCTTCACGCTCACCATCTCTGCAGAGCTTAACAAGATAATCCACCAACAACCAAAGCCAACAAGCCTTCGCTCAGAAGCTCTTTCTTCATCTAAGCTTTTAGTAACATTAGCTTTCATCAATAGGGTGGAACGCATTAACCAGTAGAAACCTTGCTTCAAGGTAGATTCTTACATGTTTGGAGTTTTGTCTGGATCCAGGTACCTCAACTATTGGCCTTACAAGGCCTGACATGGGTATTCCCTCTTTCTAGTCCCACTCTTCTCCAACAGAGCTCCCTCACTGAGCGAGCATTCGGCATTCCTAGTATGCTCCACTCATTCTACGCCAAGCACCCAATCACGGGATCAGAATCACACTCTAGATCATACCTTTCACGAAAGAAAGGGACAGGCAGCCGCTGCTAAACCAAGATCTCCATCTCTTGACTCCGTCAATCAATCTTACCTTATAGGGCACAAAGGTATATTTACCATACGAGATGTGTGCACCTACTAAAGGGAATAGAAAGATCTTGGGCACAAATACTCCACTTTTCACGAAAGACATAGATTCACCAATGATTGGTTGGACTAAATACGACATTTATTTGCTCAGAAGAAGGAAAGTTGGCTGTGAGAATGATTTCTCGTACGTAGTCTTTCCTAGGACCATTCCAACAGGATGCTCAGAGGTGGGTGGAGAAAAAGCTCAAAAGGCATACTTCCTGCGCTTTCAGAGGATCTAAATCAGTCTTCATCCTTTCGCTTTTCAAAGCCCTCGCAATAAATATGTAAATTCATTTCGCAGAAATTCAGAGATTTTCGATCTCCTCGAAAGAAAATGAGTTTGATCAGCAACACTGGTCTCCGCAGCACCAGGATAAAGACCTTCTTTTTACCCATAACCTTTCCCTGCAGCATTGGAACCAAGATTGGGCTTGGCATAGTTACGAGGTTCCCGTTCTATTTAACTAACACTAACTGAAGCTAACCGGAAGCTTTCTTCTCATGCGACTCTTGGATCGAAAAGAGGCTGCTGGACTGGACCACGGCTGAAACTGCCAGGCACGGACTAAAAGCTTTTATCAGGGATTCCCGAGTCAAACGACTACCATACATAGCATAGAGCTGGAAGCTGCACTAGTGTACAGAGAAGACTGGATGTGAACACGGGCGGACATTGGCTATGTATGGGGCACTCACTAATCACTATTAGCAGGAAACAACTAGCAGAAAGAAAGATGAACGCACTTTCACTCCTTGCTCTTCAGCACGTACTCACACGAGGGACTCTCAAATCTCTATTTCAGACCATAATCTTTCGATCCCTTTACCGAAGTGATTGATAGCAGGGCTAAAAAATCATAGGGCTTCTTCTATTTTTAGTGTGAACTCACTTCTATTCTATATCAAGATAGGGGCTTCAGTACTTGGCTGACCGCCCGGTGGAAGACCTGGTTCTACCACACAAGGGCAGCTTTCGTAGTCCAGGATTATTTTCCTCATATGTACACCTCAATGTGGAAATGTCCGATCTTATTCCAAAATAGAAGGTCTTCATGAAGGTCTTTCTTGTTTCAGGAATATAGGTACTGAAGTTCAATAGCGGTAGGTACCAAGGAGAAGACGAGTCAGGGCCGATTGACAAGACTAGCTAGGCTGACCTTCCAGCCATACTCCATCCAATATCGAACGGAAGTGCTAAAGGTTACATGTGATGCTGACCTCAATGAACCAGACCTCGAGAATTCGTTCATCCCTTCGCTCCGAGGATTGGTCGAGTACTTGGCCACATGCATGAGTAGGCCTGTTGCCGGGATGTCCCATTAAAAAGGCAGGTCCCATATTTGAAATACAAAAATAAGATTAGATAGCGCTCAAGAGGTTTTTCTCCATACGAGAAATCCTTCACTCGCAGGGAATTCAAATAGATGTGTTGAAGATCATCAAAGAAAGGAAAAAGACTGAATTCGATCCATCTCCTCCCTTTTCTTTAAACCAAGAGCTACTCCTCCCTTTTTTTTATGTAATTTCAATACGATTTCGTTGTGTTCATGTTTTCAATTTAGAACCCCACGAAAGTGAATAGAAAAAAGAAAAATAACTTCATCGACTTCAGATTCCTTACTTACGACTTCAGATTCCTGCCTTAGCCTCCTTTCTTCCTCTAACTGGGTCTGTCATATGTCATCGCAATCTCGAATGAAGTTTGCAATGCAAGAATGTAAATACATGGGAGGATGAATGAATTGGCGGAAAGTATGTTATGTGGCTTGCCGAGTTGCTGGCGCAACATGAGGCTACGACGGTTAGTTCCTGCCCGTAATGCCTTCATGGTAGTATTAGTTTCATATTAATGTTTTGGACCTAAAATCAAGGCAGATGCATTAGTAATTTAATTAAGATAGTATGCTCATATTAGTGACAATGCAAGCTTAAGATCTGAAAGTTATATTGTCAGAAAACTTATATGCACCCCCATGAAATAAATGTAAAAAAATGCTTTAATGTTTCTTACCTGCCTCAAGTTACTTCAACTTGAGAAAGCTAACTGAAGAGATAGTCACATTGTGCTCTACTCTTCCACTCCTGTGCTCTCTTTCTATTCAACGAGTGTCTGGCTCGAAACAAAGCACATACTTACCATAGTGAAGACATGTTTAGGCGGACTAAGCTAGCACCTACTTGAATAGGAACAGAGGACGGTCGACGATACCTGCTGCAGAGAAAGCGGAGTCCCGAAGTGTTGAAAATATGTGCATAGGGG
>NC_057797.1:37304828-37307817 GCF_018294505.1 Triticum aestivum | reverse complement strand
ATTGATCTTGTTTGTTGTATGTTTCTGTGTAACTCAGGTCCTAAACAGTCTTATATTTTGTAGCTGTCCGAGCCTTCTATATTTCTCTTTAATAATGAATAGATTGGTTCAAACTGATCCAATGCCTGCCGTAGTTCACTGGAATAATATAAATGCAAAATCAAATTTTGTTACAATATAAATCTCAGTTAATATATTTCATATTTGTAACAGTAAGAAAGGGATATAGTGTAACTGAAAAGCGAGGTTGTCTATGAAGCATGACAGATTTTTCCTATTCATGTGGGAGACCATGAAGCATGATTTAAAACCTTGTGTCTACTTACCGTTTTATTTAGAGGAGAAGTTCCCTCTGTTTTGTTTTTCGGGGATGAAAAAACTTTTACACGAAAAACATTGTGGGGTGTTGTTGTTCATGCAGCTTTAGCGAGGTCATTGGGGAACTATAGTCATAAAAGAACTACATGAAAAATATCAGGGATAAAAAATTATATATTTTGCATCAGGATAAAAAATCTGATGATGCAACATGGGTCAGATAACTTCCTAGAAAGCTTCAGCGAGTGCATTGGGGACATCAAGTTATTCTGGCAAGTACTACTCCTCTTATATTATTTGGGACGGAGGAAGTACCTTTCACGCATAGTTCGTTTGCCTGCAAATTGCTGAACCTAGCATTACAAAAAGCAAGTAATTTGGGTAACAAGACAATAAAATTCTTCTCTTAGCTGGGAGCATACATACATAAACAACACTTGAAAAGTACTTTTTAGATTTAAGAAGTATGTTTTAACTTCACCTTGATTATCTTGCATCTGTCAAAGATTTTTCTTTTTACAAGCCAAGTTGTATTAGATTTCTGTGGGAAAAAGCAAGGTCATAAAGCTTAGATTAATGGGATCGGTACCAATTAGAAGAAAAAATTAAGCTCTGCAGAAACAGCTGCCATCCCCACGAGTTCATCTGAAGCGCCATAATGCTGATCGAGGATACAAATCAGAAAAAAAGAGAGGCAGCAAACCGAAAAAAGAACCAAGTAGTCTCTACACTACAACATATATACTCAATTGTGTAACATGCTGCAGAATGATCAGCTCCTATATCGAAGTACAGACCTGTGTAGTAAACATGTAGCTAGGTGACAAGTTACAAATTGTTCTGATACAAATGCTTGAGTACAGTACCAAATGCCATAATTAATTGAACTATTCATTTACTAATAGTTTTACTAATAAGATTAGTGAGCACCTATTTCAAAAACGTAATTTTATCTGATATATAGTCAAAATATATCTCAGTGCCCAGTACCTTATTTTTTTATTTTTTTTGCACCGGCAAAGACCTGCTGTATACATATTCAAGCTTAAAAGCACAAAATACTCCCTCTGTCTCAAAATGTATGGCATTTTTTGCCACTAAGAGGGAGTACAAGTTAATAGATATAGTTCAGACCAAAAAGTTCAACACATCAGCAGGGTGTTCGAATAACCATTATATTCTACTTTCTGTCATGTTCAAAACAATATGTGCTCTACCATAAAAAACATAAATGCATCCATTATTTGGAAGCATGAATATTAGTTGGAATGAAGCTAGATGTCGGTGGGAAACGACACCTATGGGATCACTGGAATCCCTACTACGGTTGGCGGGGCGCGGGGTCGTGAGAAGAGCAGGTCTGACAGGAAGCACACGGATCGTTTATCCAGGTTCGGGCCGCGAGGATGCATAATATCCTAGTCCTGCTTTGGTGGATGTATTGAGTGTTCTTGTGTTCTTGAGCTAGCTATGGGGTGTAACTTGCCCAAAAGAGCCGAATCCCTCTTCAGTACGCCGTGGGCCTCCTTTTATAGTTGAAAGGGGCTGCCACAGTGGCACACAGGAGGTGGAAAGATATACAGTGCTGCGAGCTTATCGCCCGTATTACAGGACAAGACGCATTTAATGCATCGCTTAGGTGTCCCTTAGCTTTATCGGGGACGGGAACGAGGCCCGTCCCGTCCGTCCCCGCCTCGCCTTGCTTCGACACGCGCCCAGGCCAGCGATGCATGTGGCGCCATGTAGGCAGGCAGACTGCTGAGGTGGCGCGGTAGTGGAGCCTTCACGAAGATCTGCATGCCACCACGCATGTGCTTGCTGAGTTGGCCTGGGAGCCGCATGTTGCCACATAGGTGCCTGCCCAGCTGGTTGGGCTGGCAGCTACATGCGAACGGCGGCGGAGTCTTGGCCGATGCGGGCCTGGCTGTGGCCCCACTGATGTCCTCGGGAAGGGCCTTGCCAGGGGCCCAGCAAGGGTCTTGCCGTGGCGTTGCAGTCGCCCCCGGCAAGGCGCTTGCCGGGGGTCTTGTGGATTCCCTCGACTGGGATCCCGCCGAGGGTCGCCGTCTTCTGGTCCTCATCTGATCTTGTATGCTTACGATCTTGACAAAGATATACATGCCACCACGGAGGTGCCTCCCGAGCCCTGGTCCCAATGTGGTTGGTTGGGTTGGAACCTGTGGGCTCAAGGGTGGCTCGCTCTGTTGGTGTTGGGAAAGTTGCCCCGGCAAAGGCTCTTACCGGGGCCGCGGAGGCCGCCCCGGCCTTGCCGGGGGAGTCCACCTCGCCCTCTTGCTCTTTGGTGTTTCTGGTCTTGGTGTCGCCTTGTTTGTCTTGGGCTTCGGCTTCTCTTCCCTCTTCTGCCATGCTGGTTGCGGCCGTGGCATGTGGCTCTGACTGTCCGTGCACAAGTAAAAAGGTCAAAAGGAGAGCCCCTACTTTTGTATACCGACACTAGCACAAGCTGCGATGAACAAACCACGAAGAGAATACAACCCTTTAACAGTCGCTACAAGGGCGTTCTCTCGAGCGTGCCACGTCGGATTTCTACAGTGGCTCTCGACACCTCCCCGATCGAAAAATACCAGCCCAGGTAACACCTCCCCGATACAAAAATTGCGATGGGAAACAGCGAGCGAGCGAGCAAGCGAAACAGCCAGCGACTGAACGA
>NC_057797.1:37299687-37304583 GCF_018294505.1 Triticum aestivum | reverse complement strand
AGAGGCGAGCTTCCCGGCGACGGTGCCGCTAGCTCGAGGCAGGGAAACGGCCGATGCGGGGTCCGTTGGATCGAGGCGTGGGAGCGGCGGATGCGGCGTCGGCGGTACGAGAAGAATATCGGTTGCAGCCAATTCGATGACCTGATCAAAACGAAAATACATCTGGTATGACTAATCTCTCTCTGTCTGTCTCTTACGTGAAAAAAATGACAGAAAACATCTCTACATATTCTCAGGATTAGTCGCCATTAGTCCTGGTCTCCCACGCAAGTAAAAAGAGAAAACAAGGAACATGTTCTATATGAGAGTGCTACCAAAGGAAACCAATGAAAAATCATGTCGACGTACAGCCCGCCGGCGGGGTTTGCAGAAGGCGATGTCGCTTTCTGGTGGAGGGTGGCCATGGACGTGTTGCAGGCGTTGGGGTGGCGCGGTGGCGCGAGCTCGGATGTACTCAGGTAGGCCACTGCTTGCATTCAGTAGTCTATTCTAATTGTTAATCTTTTCAACCATCCGAACATTGAGCCATAACATAAGTTCATCGGTGAACTACCTTTGGCTTATCACCGGAGTCGCTGACGTCAATGCATCTCCTCTATATCGCTGCCTCCTCCTCTGCTTCGATTCTGCTCTGTGTTTTGTTTGTGCAGATAGCATAGTGGCAGCCGATAAATGTCCCCAGTACCTATGCTGAGTAGTGCATCAAATCACGTTTCTGATATATAGTCTGTAGTACTACTGTATGGGTGTCCTACATCAAAGCAATTGTAAGCAGACAACATTTTAAATATTGATTTTTTGCACTATACTCGATAGCAAAGGATATCCATGTGATGGGATATCATATGCTTGGAGCAGCATCTCCTGACACTCTACCGGCATTCCTTTTACCAACAATTATGTGATACGATTTCTGCCTAGCTTTTGCCTATGTTGGTCGACGAGAGTCGCCCGTTGATGTTCTGATTGTTTCCCTACCATATTTGATTATTTCTATACTTAGCAAAGGAAGCTTACACTTGAGCTTCCATTCAGTATTGCCATTAGTTAGCTAATTAAGTTGTATATATGTTTCTTTCTCGGCACTGAATCATCTTGACTCTGTTTAAGTAATGGGCTATTTTTAATCCTCATGGGTGTACCAAGAGGAGTCTTTGGATGTCGTTCATTATTGGAAGCTGAAGTGTATTGGGGAAACCACTGTATTGGGGATGTTTTCTTGTAATTATCATCCAGGCCTTCAAGGCATGCCCTGTTGTCCAATTATGACTGGTTGATCTCTGCTGGCTGTATTGACTATTATCATTATTGCAAGTCCAAAGTTCAGAGCTTGTATTATGTTAATTTGAAGGTGATAGAAGAATGCATGTTAATTCCATCTCGTTCATGCATGTTTGCACTTTTACAATTTTTGGCTTACTATTCCATGGCTGGTTATGTTTTTGGGAGTTTTTTAGAAGCAGTAACTATTTTGAAGTTCGTAACAGACCCCTTTTTTCAGGTCATTCTGTGCTATGAATGTTGGCATGGATACTAATATCTTGATTGCTTGTTTTTTTTTAATTTCTTTTAAGGCTTTCGAATGCTGCACCAATTATTCAACTTTATTTTCTTGGATTGCAGGTTGTCAAAAGGCAAACTATTCCTGATATAGGCAATGATGATGAAGTGCCAGTATCAGGAAGAAAGCGACATGTACAACAGAGATTAGGAAATAATGTGGTTGTTTCTGATTCGTATAGGAGTCAACATAGTAATAAAAGGTATATATACTTCATCTATATTACTCAAGGAAAATTCTGGGATGAAGTATGTACCATTTCCTTAAATATTTCATTAATGCATGGGTATAAACTGAACATTGTATATTGTGACCTATGGAGGAGAAAACACCAAATGCAAATAGATGAGAAATCTTAGCTTATTCCTTTGGAAATTTATGTAACAAAAGCTATCGGCTAGCCAACACAAAGGAGCTGGAATTTCAGAGCGACAGAAATAGGGATTTAATGTATTTCAGATAGTTTGCATTTAGGGTAGTAGTTGTAGGTTTTATGTTCAGAATTTTTCTTTGTCGTCAAATTTTCTAGAAGAAATATGTGCCTACAGCTTCTATGAATTATATTGTACCATATTTACCACCAGCTCCTAAGCCAACAGCCGACATTGTGACTTCCTGTTCAGAAGGTTGATCTTCATTTCCTAATATTTTTTATATTTCATAATAATAAGTGAGAATCCCTCGCCAAATTAACCAGGCCAGTTTGCTATGTAGCCAACTCTTACTTCAACCCAACAGTCTTATCTACATATATCTAACCACATCGGGTTTTGAGAGGTTTATAGTTGAATTATCTTCATACATATGGCAGGTGCAGGAGGTGCCATGCAAGCAAGCAGGGCGACCAGGATCATGCTGCAGGGGCTGGGTATATTTCCAGAGAATGTCATCAAGGCGGGATTTTTTCTTCTAAAATCAGTTTAAGGCCATACCCCCCTCTACAACGTACATGTTGGTGATGATGGTGCTGCTACCTGTACACAGGTATTACTCTCTTCGTCTCTCTATTACCTTGCCTCCCCACTCATGCTTTCAATTTGCTCTTTCGCTTGGTGAGATTAATGTGAAAAAATTATGCTTGGTGAGATTAATGTGGAATTTTTTTTTGCATCACACAAGTTGTGTTTAGAAGTATTGCAAAACGAAATACAGAGTAGCAGCCAAGCTAAACCTCGGAACATAAACGCCTTTATATAAAAATACCACTAGACTGTGTTCCTGTGGAGTTAATATAAGGCAAATGAATTGTATCTCACTGCTTACCTATATCTTCCCTTTGCAGAGCAGTATTTTCACAAGTAGGGAATGGAAAAGAATATGGACGTGATCATCAGATCGAGCCAGAAGAAGGTTTGTACTCATCATCTCTGTAGACTTAATTTATTTTATATCTGCAAACTATGTTGCACATGCTTGTAGAATGGATGAAATAATCTTGCAGAATATAAAGTTTTTTTTTCCTGAATTATTCTAATACTCTTATTTAAATTTCTAGGAAAATGTACAATGAACTAGAATGTACCATGTCGAGTGGGAACAATTGACAAGACGCCAACGTTCTGGTTTCGAACCCCTCAACTCCAGTTTATCCCCTACATCGCGCCTTCTGTCCTGGACATCCCCGGCTTCTATGCTGTTGACATCTACTTTTCTGCGACGCCCACGTGTGGGTCGATGATGGCACAGATGAGCAACTGCTCGAGCAGGCGATGATGAAGGCGAGTGTTGGCTCGGTGGGTGCGGTGGAGGGCGATGAGGATGCCAGTGTGGACGTGAAGGCGGACGAATTCATCGCAAAGTTCTATGCGTAGATGAACTGCAGCAGCAAGTCTCAGGGCTGAAATACAACGACTTGATGGATAGGAGGATGTGGACAAGTCATCGTATGTAATGCATATTCAAACCAAACCGTAAATATAACCTGCTGCTACTCCCCAAGTTTAATATACTTCCACTCCAACGGATTTCGTCTACATTACTGCCATTCATCCAAGTATGTCGCAGTTGTACATGCATATGTGCTATCGATTAGAGAAAAAGACAATGGAAAGGGCGGCTGCCTATCTGGCACCGCAGCAGCACGTCTCAGGAGGCGCGCCATGCACTACGGGAACAGGGCTCTAAGCCGACAGCCAAATGTATGCCGCCGGCCGCCGTCGACCTAATCCGAGCTATGCCGACCGCTAGGTCCTGGCCGTCGGCGTACAATGGCCGTCGGGCTATCCCTGTCTACGCCGACAGCAGCCGTCGGCACATAACAGCCGTCGGCTTATCCCAGACTACCCCTACAGCTGCCGTCGGCATATATCTGCCGTCGGCATATATAGGCCGTCGGCATAGATGCGGGCCCGCCGACAAGACTCATCACGGCCGGCTAACGACGTCAAATCTATGCCGACGGCCGTGACGGGTGGCCGTCGGCATAGATACGGGTGACACGTCACCGATCCAGAGCACACCGACCAGGACCTATGCCGACGGCAGCCGTCGGCATAGCTGACACGTCATCGAACCGCGGCGCTGTCCATCTGCCCTGGCCGCAGCTATGCTGACGGCTTTGCCGTCGGCATAGTTTTTTTTTTGTTTTTTTCTTTTTTCCGTATAGTATTAGTATTATTATTATTAAGCATACGGTATGTGTTAATAAGAATACATATAGATTGTGTTAATAAGCATACATATAGTATGTGTTAATAAGCATACATATAGTTTTTTTCTTTATTATTATTATTTAACTAACTTACATACAGTATGTGTTAATAAGCATACATACATTATTTTTCGGTTCTGTACAGAGCGGTGTGACCCCCCTCACGAACGGTGCCGCCGCCAGCCGGCAACTGGAATGGGGAACAGCCGCATCGGGTCTATACGAAGGGGACTTTGCTCCAAGTGTTCATATATATCGGATGACCTACCACAATCGGATGGTGCTATGCCATGTCCGAAGAGGCGGCACGCATCTCCGGGGTGTGGCCCCGTCATGGATGGCGCCGCCGCCGGCACCTGGAGGGGGGGAACGGACGCGTCAGGTCTACATGGAGTGGATGTATCTGTGGGTTTGGCCCGGATGTTGCTCCCGGGTGTCCTTATGGGCGGACCTGACACAACCGGGTGGAGAGGTCCACTGGTCAAAGTCCGTCTGTGCAAAGTCAAAGGGCTAGATCCCGTGGTCAAACGCTACAGGGTTAGCCGGGACGGGGGCCCTGGGAGGTAGCCATGCCACCGGAGCGTCGTACCGGGCCCTCATACATGCGGGGTGGTGTTGTGGCATATCCGAAGAGGCGGCACGTGTCTCCGGGGTGTGGCCCCCGTCACGGACGGCGCCGACGCCG
>NC_057797.1:37296766-37297856 GCF_018294505.1 Triticum aestivum | reverse complement strand
CACATGGAGGGGGGAAACGGATGCGTCGGGTCTACACGGAGTGGATGTAGCTGTGGGTTTGGCCCGGATGTTGCTCCCGGGTGTCCCTATGGGTTAGTCCTGACACAACCAGGTGGAGAGGTCCACTGGTCAGAGCCCGTCCGTGGGAAGTCAAAGGGCTAGATCTCGTGATCAACCGCTCCTGGGTTAGGTGGGACGGGGGCCCTGGGGGGTAGCAATTCCACCGGAGCATCGCACCGGGCCCTCATACATGCGGGGTGGTGTGGTGGCATGTCCGAAGAGGCGGCACGCGTCTCCGAGGCGTGGCCCCCCTCACGGACGGCGATGACACGGCAGTAGACGGATCAGGCACTCGCATAGTTACCGGATGAGGCACTCGGTAACGGTACCCCTCAGTCAGTTGCTCTCCTATGTATCACCTTTCGCGAGACCATAGAAAATATTTATATCATAAAGAAATGTTGCTGACCATAGAAAAAATTCGGTTCAAAAAAAATATACGTGATATTTTAGAAAATTGTTGTACAATATAAAAAGAAGATCATGTCATTAAAAATAATGTTTCAAACCATTAAAGAAAATGTATGGTACATTTTAAATAATGTTCGTGCATGTAAAAAATATGTATACCATGTATCATTTCTAATATAATTATATACCATGTATCATTAAAAAAAATGCAAGAACGTGTATTTGAAAATATTTAATATGTACGTGTATATAAAAAAGTATTATATATATACGAAACTTTTCAATGCGCATGAAAATAATATAGACTAAAAATATATTTGAAGACAGTTAATAATATATGCCACGTGTGTAATTAACATGTATACGGCTAGTTTGTAATTAATATGTATAAAAAAATACACCTATGCCTACGGCTTAGCCGTCGGCATATATGCCACGTGGCGTGGTTAATATAGGCCAACGGCATAGGTCCCCTTATCCACTCGCGGCCCACCCTCCTCCACTCGTTCTTTCCCACACCCGCAGCCTCATCCACTCGCAGCCCGCAGCCCGTCGCCGACCGCCGCCCGCGCTGCCGCCGCCGCATCGCCGCGTCCCCGCCCTGCACCGTGCGCCCCCG
>NC_057797.1:37290271-37296164 GCF_018294505.1 Triticum aestivum | reverse complement strand
CCCCTTCCTGGCCCTGTCGTCCCCACCCCCTTCCCGCTCCGCAGCTGCTGGTGAGGTGGCCGTGGCCGCGGCTCCGACGGTCCGGCGCCCCCTTGCCGGCCCTCTGCTACTGGTGAGCACCGGCTCCGGCGGTCCGGCGTCCTCTGCTGCTGATTTTTTTTTCCCTTTTTAGCTTTTTACCTGCTGCTAGTGCTTGGATAACGAGTCAATTTGATATATACCTACTGTTAGTGCTTGGATATATACATATTGTTAGTTTTTTTTAGTTTTTTACCTACTGTTAGTGCTTGGATATATAATAAGTCAATTTGGTGCTTCGATATATATACTGTTAGTGCTTGGATATTTTACGTTGTTCTTCCTGAATGTCGAATGCAAGGAATAGCACTACAGTAGCTTTAGTTTTTCATCACGAAAAAGTAATGAAAGTTTCATAGCGAAATATGGTGTGGTGTGTGCACGGGAGAAGGGACTAGAGAGCATTGGCAAGACCCAAATTTTACATCGATTTGAACCTCCTATTAGTCACAGTAGTTTACTTGCTTGGAGTTTTCATTATGGCTGTCTCCCAATGTACAAATGTACCGAGTTTGATTAGCACTCCACAATATTTGACACTTGACGAAATATGATTTTTTTCATAGTTTAAAGTGTCAATGCTTAACCTTTATTTTGCACTTGGTCGAATTAACAGGATTTGTGGTGTTCCATCTTCGTGGAGTGACCGTCGACGTTGGAGGTGTTGGTCCACGATCGTCCCTCCTTTGATCGACTACATCCTCTATATCGGAGGGTGAGCAACAATTCCATGACCTCGTCCACTTTTTTTCCATGTCACTAGATTAAATTTTCACATCAAGTCGCGTGACCTAGGTCTCCCATCCGAAAGGGTTGCATCGATAAATATGCATTCAATTGCATATTTATCACCGCAGCTCTTTCGGATTGTCCAGCACTTTCCACGGACAGCCCGAGGATGTGTAGATTGGGTACGTTGTTCATGCTCTACCCCGTTCTGAGACAGGATTTCGGCGGCGCCTCCCTGTTGTTCTCCGGATGCACATTCTCTCGGCATTTTACCGAGACGTGTATTTGGAGAACAGCGGGGAGGTGCTGCCGAAATTTTGTCTCGGAATGGGGTAGAGCATGGACAACGTACTCAATCTACACATTCTCGGGTGGGATTAGGACCCATCTTTACCTATTAGAGATGTAGGTGGATTAAATGTCGATTCTCGTCAACCTTGTAAAAAATAAAATATTGATGTGAGTAATTTAAATGAATCCTTAATTTTGTTGTGTGGCTTCCAATAAAGCAGAGATGGCAGATAATCAGTGGATGTATAGTGGGTTTTTCCGTCGGAATCAAGTAACAACAGAGTGGGTTGAGAAAATTGATGTGTTTTTGAAAGAGATATTCCATAGTCCAATGAGGATGGTGCCAGAATGCCTGTGTGCCAGATGTAAGAGACGTATCCGCAGAGATAAGAGTGAGATGACTAAGCACCTTCGCACGCATGGATTTATGCCCAACTTTAATATGCCGATAAACTTTGCCCAGCGGGACCGTGGTAGAGAGGATGTGATACGACAACGCGTCGCTGGTTATGAGGACGATGGGGTTAGAGACATGCTAGATGATGTCTTTGTTGCACAGCCGACACCTCCATCACATTCAGCGAATGAACCGGAGGAGCCGGAGGAAACCGCAAAGGCCTTCCTGGAAATCTTGGCCTCGTCAAAGAAACCTCTCTATGAGGGTGCCAAGCTGTCTGTGCTGGATGCCATCTCGCAACTGATGGCAGTCAAGGCTGAGTACGGCTGTAGCCGAGGTTGCTTCGAAGCATTTCTGGGAGTATGGGCTAACAGCCTGCCTGAGGGCCATGAACTGCCGAAAACCATGTACGGTACGAAGAAAATCATGAAGGCGCTCTCGATGGACTATGAAAAAATACATGTTTGTCCAAAGAATTGCCTTTTGTTTAGGCATGAGTATGCGGATGACAAGTACTATAGGAAGTGCCGTTCCTCTTGGTATATTGAGGTGGTCGATAAGCATGGTCAGAACCAGCAGCTAAAAATCCCTGTGAAGGTTCTTAGGTATCTTGATTTTATAAAAAGACTGCAACGCCTTTTCATCACCGAGGAGTCTGCCAAAATGATGAAGTGGCACAAGGAAGGGAAAAGGTACAATCCAAAAAAAATTGTACATTCATCAGGAGGTGAAGCATGGAAGTCATTCGATATAGAGTACACGGAGGAAGCAGCCGAGGCTGGGAATGTCAGAATTGCTATAACAGGTGATGGGTTCAATCCATATGGTATGTCGTCTAATCCATACAGCTGTTGGTCCGTATTTGTTATTCCGCTGAATCTCGCTCCCGGCGCCATAATGCAGCGCAAGACCATGTTCCTGTCGCTTATAATTCTGGGGCCTGAATATCGGGGAAGAAGTTGAGTGTGTTTATGCAGCCGTTGGTGGATGATTTGCACCATTCTTGGTACTTCCCGAGGTTGACATACGACCGACATCTGTAGAAAAATTTCTTGATGAAAGTTTGGCTACAATATTGCATGCATGACTTTCCCGGTTATGCCTTGTTCTGCGGATGGTGTACAAGTGGAAAGATGCCTTGCCCAGTGTGCATGCAGGCCTTGATTTTCATTTGGCTGAAGAAGGGTGGCAAGTATGTTGCATTTTACCTGCATCGATAGTTCCTCCCTCCAGACCATCCTGATAGGGAAGACAAGAAGAACTTCACAATAGGCAAAGTTGTCCATGAAGTAAACGAGATTCGAACGTTTTCTGGTGCGGATGTGCTTGCTCAGCTGAAAGATCTTAAGCCTGCCGGTGAGGGGAAAGGCAAAGGCAAAGGAAAAGCCACATGCGAAGACGAGGGCGAGGGCAAAGGAAAAAGTAAAGGGAATTTTTTTGAAGGATATGGTGAAACGCACAACTGGACTCACATTACCCCCTTCACGCAGCTTCCCTATTTTAAGGATCTCAAACTTCCATACAACATAGACGTGATGCACACCGAAAAGAATGTCGCAGAGTCCCTTTTTCACACGATCCTCAACATTCCTGATAAGACAAAGGATAATGTTAATGCTAGAGTTGATCAACAGAATATTTGTGATAGACCACGTCTACACATGCAGTGTGACGCCCCCGATTCAATCGTACACTAATCATGCACGCAAACGTGTACGATCACGATCAGGGACTCACGGGAAGATATCTCAACACAACTCTAAAACATAAATAAGTCATACAAGCATCATAATACAAGCCATGGGCCTCGAGGGCTCGAATACAAGTGCTCGATCATAGACGAGTCAGCGGAAGCAACAATATCTGAGTACAGACATAAGTTAAACAAGTTTGCCTTAAGAAGGCTAGCACAAACTGGGATACAGATCGAAAGAGGCGCAGGCCTCCTGCCTGGGATCCTCCTAACTACTCCAGGTCGTCGTCAGCGGGCAGCACGTAGTAGTAGGCACCTCCGGTGTAGTAGGGGTCGTCGTCGACGGTGGCGTCTGGCTCCTGGACTCCAGCATCTGGTTGCGACAACCAGAAAGAAAGGAAAGGGGAAAAGGGGGGAGAAAGCAACCGTGAGTACTCATCCAAAGTACTCGCAAGCAAGGAACTACACTACATATGCATGGGTAGATGTGTAAGGAGGCCATATCAGTGGACTGAACTGCAGAATGCCAGAATAAGAGGGGGATAGCTAATCCTGTCGAAGACTACGCTTCTGGCAGCCTCCGTCTTGCAGCATGTAGAAGAGAGTAGATTGAAGTCCTCCAAGTAGCATCTCCAAGTAGCATATCCCGGTAGCATCTCCAAGCGCATCTCCAGTCGCATCGCATAGCATAATCCTACCCGGCGATCCTCTCCTCGTCGCCCTGCGGAAAAGCGATCACCGGGTTGTCTGTGGAACTTGGAAGGGTGTGTTTTATTAAGTATCCGGTTCTAGTTGTCATAAGGTCAAGGTACAACTCCAAGTCGTCCTGTTACCGAAGATCACGGCTATTCGAATAGATTAACTTCCCTGCAGGGGTGCACCACATAGCCCAACACGCTCGATCCCATTTGGCCGGACACACTTTCCTGGGTCATGCCCGGCCTCGGAAGATCAACACGTCACAGCCCCACCTAGGCTCAACAGAGAGGCCAGCATGCCGGTCTAAACCTAAGCGCACAGGGGTCTGGGCCCATCGCCCATA
Organism: Triticum aestivum; assembly: GCF_018294505.1. Taxonomy (NCBI): domain Eukaryota; kingdom Viridiplantae; phylum Streptophyta; class Magnoliopsida; order Poales; family Poaceae; genus Triticum; species Triticum aestivum. Next base: position 37,291,934 of record NC_057797.1, on the reverse strand, counting down.
GCACACCTGCACGTTGCGTACGCGGCCGAAAGCAGACCTAGCCTAGTGGCGTTCCAGTCCAATTCGGCGCGCGCCGCTCCGTCGCTGACGTCTGAAGTGCTTCGGCTGATACCACGACGTCGGGATACCCATAACTACTCCCACGTAGATGGTTAGTGCGTATAGGCTCGTAGCCGACTCAGATCAAATACCAAGATCTCGTTAAGCGTGTTAAGTATCCGCGAACGCCGAACAGGGCCAGGCCCACCTGTCTCCTAGGTGGTCTCAACCTGCCCTGTCGCTCCGCCACAAAGTAACAGTCGAGGGCCGTCGGGAACCCAGGCCCACCTCTACCGGGATGGAGCCACCTGTCCTTTCAGCCCCCTCGTCAGAATCACTTGCGGGTACTCAATGAGCTGACCCGACTTTAGTCACCATCTGTATAGTATGTATGTATGTATAGTATATACCCGTGATCACCTCCCAAGTGATCACGGCCCAATAGTATAGCAAGGCAGACTGACAAGAATGTAGGGCCAATGATGATAAACTAGCATCCTATACTAAGCATTTAGGATTGCAGGTAAGGTATCAACAGATGTAGCGACAATGTCAGGCTATGCATCAGAATAGGATTAACGAAAGCAGTAACATGCTACACTACTCTAATGCAAGCAGTATAGAGGAGAATAGGCGATATCTGGTGATCAAGGGGGGGGGCTTGCCTGGTTGCTCTGGCAAGAGAGAGGGGTCGTCAACTCCGTAGTCGAACTGGTCAGCAGCAGCGTCAGTCTCGTAGTCTACCGGAGAGAAGAGGGGGAAGAAATAATGAATACAGAGCAAACAAAGCATCACAAATATAACAAGTCAATACGCGGTGTTCGGTGTGCCCTAACGCGGTAGTAGGTGATACCGGTTAAGGGGGGAAACATCCGGGAAAATATCCCCGGTGTTTCGTGTTTCCGGGCAAAGGAGCCGGAGGGGGAAAGTTGCGAGTTCGATAGGTTAGGGGTGTGTGGCGGACGAACGGACTGCGTATCCGGATTCGTCTCGTCGTTCTGAGCAACTTTCATGTTGAAAATATTTTAATCCGAGTTACGGATTAAAAGATATGATTTTCTAAAGATTATATTAATTTCTGGAATTTAATTAATTAATTATTTAATTCGAACATGAATTTATGACGTCAGCATGATGTCATGCTGACGTCAGCAGTCAACAGGGTTGACTTGGTCAACCTGACAGGTGGGTCCCACCTGTTAGGGATTGTTTAGCTAATTAACAATTAGGGTAACTATTTATTAGGTTAATTAATCTTAATTAGTTAAACTAAACAAGATTAGATAAGTTAATTAATTAGTTAAATAATTAGTTAATTAATTAATTAATTAATTAATTAATTAATTAATTTATTTATTATATATATACTTTTAATTCTTTTAATTCTTTTTTTTTATCGTTCTGGGGCTGGGGCCCCCCATGTCATTGGCCCCAGAGGGCCTAGCGGTTCTGGTCGCTAGTGGTTGCGGGCGCAACGCACGACCCGAACGGGCGCACGCCCAGGTGCAGGCAGACCCGGGAGGGTACGGGAACAGGGGAGGCCGGTGGCCACGGCGTGGCCATGGCCGGAGCGGGGCGAGGCCGCGGTGGTGCGCGCGGCAGCCGGAGGCGACGCCGGAGTGGG
>NC_057797.1:37287418-37288983 GCF_018294505.1 Triticum aestivum | reverse complement strand
TTTTTTTTGTATTGTTTTCTGTTTTCTTTTTATTTATTTTCTTTTCTGTTTTTATTTATTTATAAACACTTAGGCATTTTATAAAATTGTGAACCTTACACCATAATTATCTTTGTAATATTTGGCAACCACCGAACATTTTTATTTTAATTTTTAAAAACTTTTATTGTTTTCTTTTATTTAAATTTTGAATTTGTTTCGGTTCTGAACTATCGAGAGTTTATCACAGTAACCGTGGTGACGTGGCATCATTAGCGGGGAATCACTGTAGCTTAATTACCCGGGCGTCACAATTCTCCTCCACTACAAGAAATCTCGTCCCGAGATTTAGGATCGGTTATAAGGGGGAAGGGGTCTGGTTACGAAATTCTAACGATTCTTCTCGATCATAGTAGCTCTTCTCGAAGAGGTCGACCCAATACATTGATGTCTTCAGTCCTCTCCTTCAGGTCATCATGATGAAGTTTGTCGTCCTTTCTTCGGGGTTCCATCGTACTTACGAAAGGAAAAAGGGTGGGTATTCCGAGAGAATGGACCTCTGCAGGTTTGACTATCTGGTCGATAACATCGGGGAGGGTGGCGGAAGTAACTCTCGAATTGAAACTTAAGAAAATATCAAGAGCAGAGTAAGGGGGTATCCTGGGAAGTTTCGAGCGGGCAGGCAATCGTTCGATGCCTGAAACGAAGTGTTGAAGGGGTTTAGAGCAATGTAAATAAGCATTGCATCTGATACCTGAATAGATCAACTGGCAGGTGGCCCGTGAATTACCTACAAAGTCAAGCGCGAGGGATAACTTTGACAACAGGGTGTACAAGAGTGTCAGGTTTCGATCCTGTGGAACTGTGGGTTATGGGCCCACCATGTGGGTTAAAAGCAGAAAGGGGGGGCTGACATCTTGTACGATCGCGATAGCAAGGCCTGTCAGAGAGTAGCATGTCAGTTATGTCGGCAACAATGTCGGTACCAAGGGCGAGGGACGAAGAGAACCATTTTCCTGCTCGTTGAACGAGGCGGACCAGTAGGCGAAGTTCTCGTCCATCGGTGGATACCGAAATGTCATCAACAAAAGTAACAGGGTCTTACTGACAGAATTGTTCAATGAGGTGTTTACATAAGCAGGAGAATATTACTGCTCAGATCATATAGTTCACAAGAAAGGTTAAACCAACAATGGAAGGAAAATATGATCATCAGATTAAACAGAATAATGGAAAGGAAAATGTGTTTAAACACATATTTCAGGGGTATATCCTTCCCAAGGACAAGCAGAGCATGATATCCATGTCAGGATATAATGTAGAAAACTCTTTAGGTAGGGGAGAGAATTTTCATGACATTGCCCATACAACGGTGTTTGGGTAATTGCGCAAGAAACATTTAGCATTGGGCTTCAAATGGTCTTGTTGAAAATCAGAGTACCATAGACATGCTTCGAGATAGCATTGACATGGTCATCAGGTGAATATCAGACTATGGAAACAAGAAGGATCCATCAGGAATAACTTGTAGAATAAGTCTTACAATTTCCTCATGGATGAATGGATAACCTTGCTGAAAAGGAATC
>NC_057797.1:37281509-37287408 GCF_018294505.1 Triticum aestivum | reverse complement strand
TCATGATATTACCCATACAACGGTGTTAGGATAAATGATAAATAAAATTTAGCATCGTGCTTCAAATGTTCCTATTGAAAATCGGAGTACCATTGACATGCTTCGAGATAGCATTGACATGGTCTTCAGGTGAAGATCAGACTTTGGAAACACGAAGGATCCATCAGGAATAGCTAGTAGAATAAGTATTACAATTTCCTCATGGATGAATGGATAACCTTGCTGAAAAGGAATCTATAATGATAGGTCCTCTAGCCGAGGGGGGGGGTGCTAGGCATGACATCATGTTACCGGGTCATCAGAGGATCAACAACATAACTCTTGGAAAGTTGTCCCAACCATCATATCTGACCGAGATTCAGATCCGATAGGTGTAATGATACCTCAGACTCAGGATGTCCGAGAATAAAAGGTGCAACACAAATAGACGAAATGACATTTCAGGATTCTCAGGAAATGAACTATGGGAGTGGGTTCCTGAAACAATAGTTCATCATTAACCCAAGGAGAGGAGGAGGTGGCTGACGGGCTCGGCGATAATCCATCGAGATTTCTGACAAGATGGATTTCCCACAATTATGTGAACAAGGAGATAACATTTGCCAGATCAAATGGTATAATGATGTATGCTCGAGGAAAACATACACAATTAAACAATGGTTGATATGTGCGCCCAAAATATGGGTTGGGTTGCACGACCAATGTCAGAATGGTGATTCAATTAGCGAAGGACTTAGAATGAACTATCGCCCATTCACTTCAAAGAAATAGGGTTGCTAGAAGGAAAGAATCCAAACAACATCGTTCACTTGTTGGAATTAATACGAGGACCAAGAAAGAATGGTGATGGTGAGAAGTATTTCTATGTCAAGAATTCTCAAGAGGTGGAACAATTCTCAGAACATTCTTGACATAAGGATGGTAATACTCCAAGGTAAAGAAAAACAATTGCTGGATAGCAAGGAACTCAAGGTATAACACCAAACATGAACAAGCTTGTGTTGGTGGGAGGGCAATAAAGTGGTCGACGATAATACAAATTATTGAGGGCAAGGATGGTATGTCTCATCATTAATTCACTTGATATCCTGGAAGAGCATCAGAATGTAGATGGTGATCATGACACATTTGTCGAGAGATTCCACGAGGATGTAATCGATCCGCGATCACATCAGTCAAAAGAATGATGAAGCAAGAGGTTATTGGAACCATAGGTACAACACAAACCTGAAATCAAGATTGTTGTTCAAGGCGAACTGATATGACGGGGAAGATCGATGTAACCTTAGCTCATTGTCAAAAGTTGTGCTCCGGGATTAAGGACCAGGTAGCACAGTTAAAATTTAGCATGGTAATGATATAACCGATCAGGCTAGGAATGACATGATCGGGTACAAACTCGTACATAAAGAATATTAGTAAGAGTTGTTAAACCGTAATGCGGACTCGGTTTAGTTATCGGTGTCTTTGAGTGTTTAATAACTCAGAGCCCGATGAAAAATTGTAATCAGTGAGTATGTAGTACTTGATGAAGAACTCATAGGAAGTTATGCAGTTCCATGATAATCTCGAGATACTAGAGGGGTAATACTCGACACAAGATCCAAGTAAAGGTTGTACTGGTGTATTGGTCCATAGGAGACAATTGTTTTAACTTGTCCGAGAAATGAGATCAAAGAAGAACAATCATGGTCGGAACCACGGTTGCAAGGGATCAATTCACAGATACCATAGGTTAGTTATCAAGGAAATAGTTATTGTTACAAGAAGCTTTCATGACAGGATATATATCGCGTCCATGGGCATGAACACAAGTTCAAGGTCGACTCCCACTTCTCCAATGCATAACCTTTCATTCACTTCTCTCGTTCGATGAAGATGCAGTGTTGAAATTTTATCTGGTGAAGTACCAGAAGTGTATGACTCGTGAAAACTTTCGGGTTCACACGGTTTAGAGAAGGCATATGTTCAACCCATAGGGCTTCTTAGAGACATATACCACAAGTTTCAAGAGTAAATAACACAAGCCCGAAAGCAGAGTAAGGTTGGCCAAGCGGAGGATACAACTTAACAAAGACATTATGTAACAGGGGAAGAACTCACAAAGTGATCAAGTGTGAAGGACATTGTCGGATAACAATCCAACAAAGGACTTGATGGTCCACAAAGGATCTGATATGAGTATCGATACTCAACCAGAAGAGGAAGGAATGCAAATGCAACAGGTTATGGAAGCATCTGAATAATTCACCGCTTAAATGCAAAGGAATTATGATTTCCAAATCAAGGGATCAGAAGCAATGCTCTGATTAGGGATGGATAAGTTGAATAGCCTTATGGTACAATCAACGACAATTGGATTGGTCGAGAACCAATTCCAGTTAAAAGAATGGCAGCTCAGCCGGAAAAGTAACTTATAAGGATCAAAGATGATTGCGTGTATTCGCAAACATATTGAGTCAACAGACTCAAAAATGATAATGACAAGGAATGTCAATAAGACTACGAGAGTTATGGGATTAACCATAATGCAAGCACGCAAGAATTTCAAGAGCCAAAGGCTCCAGAGGATTTTCGAAAGATCGAATATTATTGTGAAGACTTTTGTGAAACACAAGAACAACTGGGGATGAGCGGATACTCGGAAGGTGCGAGAAGTTATTCTTAGGGGTATTCAGGTGGCAAGGAACAGCAAGGTGATAATCTCAAGGATTATCGAGACAACGACGAGTGTTTCGAGGTATCTGGTAATAACAAGACCAACTGGGGATGAATGTAAGAATAACAACTGCAAGTAGTTATCCATAAGGGTTGACGGTGGAAGGGGAATTGCAAATGCGATGAACATAAGTTCTCGGGTTAACAACGGAGAGTATCTTCAGGGTCTTCACGTGCCGCAGACGATCATCATTAATAAGGGGCTCTCCGGGTGAAAGTGATAACGAGATCCTAATGTTAGATTTTAGCAAAAATCATTTAACCCGAATAGAAGAGAAATAAGAGTCCCAGAGTATAGGTCGAGGAGTAAAAGATCCTACTACCACCCAATGGCGACGTGGGCCCATGGGCCGCACAGCCATGTTAGTAAAAGTTGTGTAAAGTTTAGACTCGACTTCGGCCAAGGAGTTGGAAGGGGGATTCCTACAGGCAGTCGGCTCTGATACCAACTTGTGATGCCCCCGATTCAATCGTACACTAATCATGCACGCAAACGTGTACGATCACGATCAGGGACTCACGGGAAGATATCTCAACACAACTCTAAAACATAAATAAGTCATACAAGCATCATAATACAAGCCATGGGCCTCGAGGGCTCGAATACAAGTGCTCGATCATAGACGAGTCAGCGGAAGCAACAATATCTGAGTACAGACATAAGTTAAACAAGTTTGCCTTAAGAAGGCTAGCACAAACTGGGATACAGATCGAAAGAGGCGCAGGCCTCCTGCCTGGGATCCTCCTAACTACTCCAGGTCGTCGTCAGCGGGCAGCACGTAGTAGTAGGCACCTCCGGTGTAGTAGGGGTCGTCGTCGACGGTGGCGTCTGGCTCCTGGACTCCAGCATCTGGTTGCGACAACCAGAAAGAAAGGAAAGGGGAAAAGGGGGGAGAAAGCAACCGTGAGTACTCATCCAAAGTACTCGCAAGCAAGGAACTACACTACATATGCATGGGTAGATGTGTAAGGAGGCCATATCAGTGGACTGAACTGCAGAATGCCAGAATAAGAGGGGGATAGCTAATCCTGTCGAAGACTACGCTTCTGGCAGCCTCCGTCTTGCAGCATGTAGAAGAGAGTAGATTGAAGTCCTCCAAGTAGCATCTCCAAGTAGCATATCCCGGTAGCATCTCCAAGCGCATCTCCAGTCGCATCGCATAGCATAATCCTACCCGGCGATCCTCTCCTCGTCGCCCTGTGGAAAAGCGATCACCGAGTTGTCTGTGGAACTTGGAAGGGTGTGTTTTATTAAGTATCCGGTTCTAGTTGTCATAAGGTCTAGGTACAACTCCAAGTCGTCCTGTTACCGAAGATCACGGCTATTCGAATAGATTAACTTCCCTGCAGGGGTGCACCACATAGCCCAACACGCTCGATCCCATTTGGCCGGACACACTTTCCTGGGTCATGCCCGGCCTCGGAAGATCAACACGTCACAGCCCCACCTAGGCTCAACAGAGAGGCCAGCACGCCGGTCTAAACCTAAGCGCACAGGGGTCTGGGCCCATCGCCCATAGCACACCTGCACGTTGCGTACGCGGCCGAAAGCAGACCTAGCCTAGTGGCGTTCCAGTCCAATTCGGCGCGCGCCGCTCCGTCGCTGACGTCTGAAGTGCTTCGGCTGATACCACGACGTCGGGATACCCATAACTACTCCCACGTAGATGGTTAGTGCGTATAGGCTCGTAGCCGACTCAGATCAAATACCAAGATCTCGTTAAGCGTGTTAAGTATCCGCGAACGCCGAACAAGGCCAGGCCCACCTGTCTCCTAGGTGGTCTCAACCTGCCCTGTCGCTCCGCCACAAAGTAACAGTCGAGGGCCGTCGGGAACCTAGGCCCACCTCTACCGGGATGGAGCCACCTGTCCTTTCAGCCCCCTCGTCAGAATCACTTGCGGGTACTCAATGAGCTGACCCGACTTTAGTCACCATCTGTATAGTATGTATGTATGTATAGTATATACCCGTGATCACCTCCCAAGTGATCACGGCCCAATAGTATAGCAAGGCAGACTGACAAGAATGTAGGGCCAATGATGATAAACTAGCATCCTATACTAAGCATTTAGGATTGCAGGTAAGGTATCAACAGATGTAGCGACAATGTCAGGCTATGCATCAGAATAGGATTAACGAAAGCAGTAACATGCTACACTACTCTAATGCAAGCAGTATAGAGGAGAATAGGCGATATCTGGTGATCAAGGGGGGGGCTTGCCTGGTTGCTCTGGCAAGAGAGAGGGGTCGTCAACTCCGTAGTCGAACTGGTCAGCAGCAGCGTCAGTCTCGTAGTCTACCGGAGAGAAGAGGGGGAAGAAATAATGAATACAGAGCAAACAAAGCATCACAAATATAACAAGTCAATACGCGGTGTTCGGTGTGCCCTAACGCGGTAGTAGGTGATACCGGTTAAGGGGGAAACATCCGGGAAAATATCCCCGGTGTTTCGTGTTTCCGGGCAAAGGAGCCGGAGGGGGAAAGTTGCGAGTTCGATAGGTTAGGGGTGTGTGGCGGACGAACGGACTGCGTATCCAGATTCGTCTCGTCGTTCTGAGCAACTTTCATGTTGAAAATATTTTAATCCGAGTTACGGATTAAAAGATATGATTTTCTAAAGATTATATTAATTTCTGGAATTTAATTAATTAATTATTTAATTCGAAAATGAATTTATGACGTCAGCATGATGTCATGCTGACGTCAGCAGTCAACAGGGTTGACTTGGTCAACCTGACAGGTGGGTCCCACCTGTTAGGGATTGTTTAGCTAATTAACAATTAGGGTAACTATTTATTAGGTTAATTAATCTTAATTAGTTAAACTAAACAAGATTAGATAAGTTAATTAATTAGTTAAATAATTAGTTAATTAATTAATTAATTAATTAATTAATTAATTTATTTATTTATTATATATATATACTTTTAATTCTTTTAATTCTTTTTTTTATCGTTCTGGGGCTGGGGCCCCCCATGTCATTGGCCCCAGAGGGCCTAGCGGTTCTGGTCGCTAGTGGTTGCGGGCGCAACGCACGACCCGAACGGGCGCACGCCCAGGTGCAGGCAGACCCGGGAGGGTACGGGAACAGGGGAGGCCGGTGGCCACGGCGTGGCCATGGCCGGAGCGGGGCGAGGCCGCGGTGGTGCGCGCGGCAGCCGGAGGCGACGCCGGAGTGGG
>NC_057797.1:37252313-37280200 GCF_018294505.1 Triticum aestivum | reverse complement strand
GGGGCCCGTGGTCAGCTGGGCCGAAGCCCAGGGGGGTTTCTCTTCTCCTTTTTTTTGTATTGTTTTCTGTTTTCTTTTTATTTATTTTCTTTTCTGTTTTTATTTATTTATAAACACTTAGGCATTTTATAAAATTGTGAACCTTACACCATAATTATCTTTGTAATATTTGGCAACCACCGAACATTTTTATTTTAATTTTTAAAAACTTTTATTGTTTTCTTTTATTTAAATTTTGAATTTGTTTCGGTTCTGAACTATCGAGAGTTTATCACAGTAACCGTGGTGACGTGGCATCATTAGCGGGGAATCACTGTAGCTTAATTACCCGGGCGTCACATGCAGCCTCCCACAGGCAGTCGAAAATCTTGGTTCAAGCCAGATGCTGACTTCATACTTAAAAAGGATCATAAGATGGAGACATTCAAGTGGCTGAAACACGTCGTGAAGTTCACTGATGGTTATGCGTCGAATATAAGTAAGGGGGTCAATCTTTCAACGGGCAGAGTGACCGGGCTCCAGAGTCATGACTATCATGTATGGATTGAGCAGATTATGCCGGTGATGGTTCGGGGCTATGTTCCCGAGCGTGTCTGGCGTGTGCTTGCGGAGTTAAGCCATTTCTTCCGCACGCTTTGTGCTAAAGAAGTATGTCCTGAGAAGATAAAAGAAATGCATAAGAAGGCGCCAGAGTTGATATGCAAGCTAGAGAAGATCTCCCCGCCAGGCTTCTTTACTCCGATGACACATCTCCTTTTGCACCTCCCGAATGAGGTATTGTTGGGGGGGGGGCCTGGGCAAAATCGTTGGCAGTACGGCCCTGAGAGACAGAACAAGCATCTGAGACAGAAATGTGGAAACAAAGCTAAGATTGAAGCTTCCATAGCTGAGGCAGTTATCCTAGAGGAGGTGGCAGACCTCAGGACAGCCTACTATCCGGACCATGTTCCCACATTGCACAATAAGGTGTCTCGATACAATACAGAAGAACCCAAGTATAAACCCAAGTTGCCTCGATTCATCGGGCAAGGTAGTAGGGCTGGATGCTCGAAATCTTATCTCATGCCACGAGATGAGTGGGAGGATGTCATGTTATATATCTTGCACAACATCAAGGAAGTTGAGGATGAGTGGATGAGGTAATACCTTTGCACCATTCTTTTAGTCAATTCGTTATGTTCACTTTGCCTAGTTCTTATACCGCTTTTCTTATTGTAGTCGATTTGTTGAAGAAGAATGGACGGGAATGCTGCCTCCTTCTGAAGCGGAGGCACTTGCTCTTCTCCGAAAGGGTGCTGATGGAAGGAAAAATTTCGTTGCATGGTTCACCGAGAAAGTAATTTTTCACACTTTCAATTAAACTCATGCACCCTATAATTTCAATTAAACTCATCACCCTATAATTTCAATTAAACTTGTAGGGAAATGATCCGACCGAATCAATGGATGAAGAATTGAGATGGGTTTCCATGGGTTTTGATCCTGTCATCATGACATGCGAAAAGTATGATGTGAATGGGTATCGCTTCCATACAGAGGAGCACCAGAACAGTCGGCCTGATCCCAAAACCATAAATACCAGAGTCTTCACTGAAGGAGATAATAAAGTAGATTACTACGGAAGGGTAGGAAAAATATACGAGCTTACATTCAAACGTGGCCGCGGACACCTAAGTCTCACTGTGTTCAAATGCCGATGGTTCGACCCCAAAAAGGGTCTGAGACATACGCCTTCTGTTGGTTTAGTTGAAGTTAAACCATCAACCGTCTATGCTGGAGCTGATCTCTTTATCGCCGCTACCCAGGCCACACAAGTATATTATCTGCCTTACCCATGCCATAAAGAGTACCTAAAGGGTTGGGAAGTTGTGTTCAAGGTGTCGCCGCATGTTAAGCTACCGGACCCGAACGATGATGATTACTACAACATAAACCCCATGACATACGAGGGAGTGTTCTATCAAGAGGAACATGATGACGTGGTACGAAACAACGAGGATGATGACTTGGGTTATGTTGACCTGGACCCAAACAACGACGACGCACAGATTGATGGTGAGGCAGTTGTGAATCAAAGAGACATAATTATGCTTGAAAAGTTAAATGAAGACGCTGACGATGAGGAAGAGCCTCCACCTCCGTCAGACAACGAAGAAGATATGCGTGATAGTGATGATGAGACCGGTCCACAAATAGATTACAATAGTGATGATTCATATGGGTTCTAGAAAATGTAAGTTCTTTTAATGATCATTACAATAGTATGCTTAATGTGCTCTTCTGGTATTAATGTTTTTCCTGTATGCTTGTTTAATTGATATCCTTACTAATTGTTTATTCTCTGCTCAATGCAGGTTTGCTAATCATGGGCAAGTCCAGCGACGCTAGTTTCCTCAGTAAATTTAAAGGACTTACTCGAAGTGGACGAGCCCACAAGGTTCCCTCCCGACTACGCGAGGATGACACGTCACAGGAAGGTGGAGGGGTCGGGGGAGGAGACCCTAGAGGAGGAGGCGGTGGGGGGAGAGCCCCTAGAGGAGGAGGTGGGGGGAGAGGCAACCGGGGCAAAAAAACTCCGGGCCGTGTCTGAAATAGGAGGGTCTTCTTCGATGCCCTCCTATACAGAGGCACCTTCTGAGTCTGAGGAGGAGGAGTATGTTCCTGATGGCGAGGAGGAGGAGGCCGAGGAGGAGGGTGAGGAGGAGGGCGAGGAGGGTGGAGGGGAGGTTGATCCCGCGTTGTGGGGTGACTTGCCACCGGGTTCTTCGCAGGGGTGGCTGCGTGGTAATGCCGGACTACCTACACCACCTTCTATCGAGGAGCACAAGTGGCTCATTGAACCTGTGGGGACAGAGTAAGTGCCTCTCAATCATATTTTCAACACATGACAACATTTTCTTATTGTACACATGGCAATCATTTGATTCTTTTGCAGAAACTGGATCCTTCGCGAAAAGGGCCGTAAACCGAACGGCCTTATCACTGTTCTGTTGAAGGAGTTTTGGCCTGGCCTATTCTGCCCGCGGCTAGACAGGGACCCGCAGCTGCGGGTTTTGGCCACGAGCTGGGCCCACTACGAGGCTTGCAGCAACGCGGAGTACGGGACGACTGCTAAGGCCGTGATCACCAAATTTTGGGTAAGTTCTCTTCTGAATCACTTGTCTTCAGTTTCGTTCATAGTTTATCATTGAATCACTCAACTGATGCCTTGTTTGCTTCTGGTTTATGCATGATTGCAGCAACTCTATAGAGTTCTTGACGAGCACAAGGCCAGAGCCGACGTGGTCTTGCTTGCGGCTGCGAAGAAGAAAGCTCGTCAGTTGCAGTACGAGGTGCGCTGGGTTGCCGTCTCGCAGTACTACCACTACTACCTGCACCAAAAGATGACCAAAACTCAAGCGCAGAAGCTACGACTTACCTTGAGCAAGGAGCAGTTCATGATGGTAACTATTACTAACTTTTCATTGTTTCAAGCAGTCAACTATATGTTCCGTGCTCACATGTCATGCTTCCAAAATTTGCATAGGTTGTTCCTCGTTGGTGCTATGGAAGGCATGACGGATGGGCGAGTTTGGTGGATAGGTGGCTCGGCGCCGATGCAGAGTTTGCCGCCAAGAGCATCAAGGCCCGGGCTAACCGTGGAGACGACGGGACACACGGCCAAGGAAACAGGAACCACTGGGGCTTCAAGGCCATGAAGTTATATCTGTGTGCATGATGCATTTTTGTTCTTCTTTACGTCATGTTCTTATGTATGGCTGACTTCTATTTGACGTTGTAGGAGGACAAGTTGAAGAGGCCGCTCTCAGACATGGAGTCGTGGAAGCTGGCCGCGAGCGGAGTCATCGCAAGGAGGGCGAGAGCCAGTACTACGGCAAGATCGAGGAGCACCTGGGATCTTACATTCATCACTATCAGGAGTTGCATCCGGATGTTCCTGTTGCTGAGGTCGCCCAGTCTCAGATCAACGACACGGCGGTGGTGGCCATCCAGGGGAAGAAGAATGGCCGGTATCCGTGTTTCGATGGCTTGATCGCTCCTTCGATCTCGTACACACAGCTTCCGGCTACCAACCAGAGCCAGTTAGAGAGTACGGGGCGTTCACAGACTCCCTTAGCCCGCCAGCATGCTGTAAGTACTTCCTCTTTATCTTTTTCTATCTTGCATTCTCAGTTTTTTCAGCATTGCTCACTTAGAAACAACCTAAATTATGTAGGCATATAAGGAGTTTGTCGAGCATAGGAATCTCGAGGTGCGGGAGTACTTGAAACGAGTGAAGGCAAACGATGATTACAACTGTCAGATGATGACGGTTAGTTTTTCCCTCTTAAAACCAAGCTAAATTTTTGCACTTTCATTCCTTCTGATCTTCTAGTTTGCTTGTTTAACTAACATTCAAGCTATGTTGGCGTCTTGGACTAACCGCACGGATCCACCACAAATGGGAGCCCCACCACCACCTGCGGGAGAACCCCCACACGTGCCCACGTTCGATGAATGGGTGGCACTAGGCAGTGATGGTCCGGTTAGTACATTTTCCTAACTACTAGCAAACTAGTTCTCGTTCATGAAACACTATCATATCATATTTACCGTTAGAATCTTTTCTGAAACATGTAGGGGACCGGTGGCTCGACTCCTGCTCCGTCGACCCCAGTCACTCCGATCTGGCAGAGTGGTGGTGGTCGCGATGGCGGTTTTGGCGGAGGTGGTGGTGGTGGTTTTGGCGAAGGTGGTGGTGGTGGTTTTGGCGGAGGTTCTCTTGCTTGATGATTCCATGCATGTGGCCATCGTGCCATGCCTTTCATATTCCTACTTTTATCATGTTTCATGTCTTGCACTACTTTTATGTTCATGAACTTCCGTCGGTGATGATCTTTAGATGATGTGATGAACTTGAGTATGTTTAGATGATGATCGTGAACTTGAGTATGTTTAGATGAACTTGAGTATGTTTACATGATGAATTGTCATATTTCTGCATAATTTCATATTGTTCTGTTTTGAAATGCTGTCAAATGAATTGGAAAAGAGAAAACAGGGAAAAAAAAACTATGCCTACGGCAAAGTCGTCGGCATATATACGCCCAGGAGTTACCAGGGCTTGCCACGTGGCACATCTATGCCTACAGCAAAGCCGTAGGCATATATGAAAATCTATGCCGACGGCTTTGCCGTAGGCATAGCCCTGCTGCCAGGAGAAACCAGGCAATGCCACGTTGCAGAGATATGCCGACGGCAAAGCCGTCGGCATAGATTAATCTATGCCGACGGCTATACTATGCCGACGGTCTGACAAGACTACGCTGACGACATGTACGCCGACGGGGATATGCCGACGGCAGCCGTAGGCATATATCTATGCCGACGGCCTGGGGGCCTATGCCGACGGCCCGTGGCCGTAGGCATAGCCCGCGAGTCCGGTAGTGATGGGCGCGCCCCAAGCCCTAGTATCTACACAAAGGGTCACCTATTTTGAGCTTTTGAGCCAGATTTGAGGTTGCTGAAGCCAAAAAGAGTAGAGAGCAGGCTTCAGCGCAACTTTATTTGGTATAGCTACAGCGTTTTTGGTGCAGATTCGCAAGCTGCACCTGAGCAGTTTCCCAGGGTTCTCTCATAGGCCGTAATCAAAAGGCGAACTGTAATTTGCAAAGATGACACTGCTTACCCTCCAAAGGTCCAAGAGGCATGAGGGCCTAACATCCTGTTCCCACCCGTTCCACTCGGCCTCGTTACTGGCTGGTAGGATTTCCAGCGTCGCAAAGTTGATGCTCAGTGGCATTGCAGATTCAACAAATCACAGGAAATAAGCCAAAATTCGAAAAGCTGAAAAGAATCGGAAATTTTGTTTCTTAGAGCTCCCCACCCCCATCGGAGCATGTTTCTCTAGAGGCTTAAGCTCAAAAGAAGTAACACAATATCGACACAGCAGGAACCGAAAGTAAGGAAAAAATAGGATGAAACCAACTATTAAACTGATCATGAAAACAACAACGAAACCAAGAGGGGGGGGGGGCAAGATACCGCTGAGCAAAATATTGGCTCCCGATGTAGATGAAACAGAAGAAGACATATATGTGTGTAGCTTGATAGTTTATTAAACAAAGAATTGAAGGAGGTAACGTAACAGAACAAGTAAATGGCTCTATGTTTTTTTAGTGATACATTGTGAGGTATCATGTTTTTAGAACCGCACATGGTAACTTGATTCAAATGGATAAGTATATATAATTCAATGCTAGTAAGACTGAACAAGGCCATAAACATGAGCAGGCCATTTATTCTGATTGTCAACTCGGTTATAATAAGAATAAGAGTGGATGTTATTTCCACTGCAACCCGTAAACCTTTTCCTGGAGAAGCTTAGGCATACAAGACCAAGAGTACCAGAATATAAGTAGGACAAGAATTGACAAGGATGAAACCAACCACCAACTGGACCGGGAAAACAACAACAAAATTAATAGGGCCTTGGATGCAAAGACATTTAAGTTAACGACGGTCTATGGACCTACCAGAAGCATTCATAAAGATGACTTCTTTCTAGAGCTCACCTCCCAAAAACCGGTCGATGGAACAAAATGGCTGGTCAATGGAGACTTTAATCAAATTTATCAGGCCAGAGACAAAAATCGTGCTAATGTTGATCGCAGCCGGCTTCTGAGGTTCCGCAACACTTTGGCGAACTGTAGGCTAAAGGAAATTCATCTACAGAACCGGAAATTCACTTGGAGCAATGAATGCTCTAATCCAACGATGTGTAAGCTTGATGGCTTCTTCTGCAATGATGATTGGGATGTCGAGTTCAGCTCCCATATTTTACACGCTCTATCGTCTTCGCTTTCTAACCATTGTCCATTATTGCTTGCTTATGATGATAGCTCAAGGAGACCCAAAACATTCCGCTTTGAGAATTACTGGACAAAGATGCCTGGATTCAAAAAGGTTGTCGTTGATGCTTGGAATGAAGAATCCATTCATGTGGAGCCCTATCAA
The DNA here is from genome assembly GCF_018294505.1 of Triticum aestivum. Classification (NCBI taxonomy): domain Eukaryota; kingdom Viridiplantae; phylum Streptophyta; class Magnoliopsida; order Poales; family Poaceae; genus Triticum; species Triticum aestivum. Next base: position 37,273,204 of record NC_057797.1, on the reverse strand, counting down.
AGGCTCTTTCATAAACTGAGGACTACTGCGAGTAGGCTTTGCTCTTGGAGCAAGTCACTGTTTTCAAATGCAAAGACACAGTTACACATGGCCCTGGAGGTGATTTTGCTTCTCGATTTGGCTCAGGAGCATAGAGAACTCTCCCATGATGAAGCTGACATCCGGAGAAGGCTAAAGAGGAAGATCATTGGATGGGTTGTACTGGAGAAATCAAGAAAGTGGCAAAACTCGAGAATATCTAATCTGAAAGAAGGAGATGCTAACACCCGTTACTTCCACTTGCGGGTGAACCATCGTAGGCGAAAAAATTTCATCCATTGCCTCAAGCACAATGGTGGCTGGGTCACTGAACACAAGCACAAAGAAGATATTATCCATCGTTACTTCAAGAACATCGCCAAAAAGAGACCCTTGCGCAAAACGGATATCAACTAGGGCATTATTCCTACTCCTAATTGCGACCTACATGGACTGGATGATGCCATCTCTGAGGAGGAGCTCAAGGCTGCAGTTTTTCCATGCCAAGTGATAAGGCCCCTGGGCCAGATGGATTTACCGGTGCCTTCTTCAAATGCTGCTGGAACATCATTAAGGTTGATATCATGCAGGCTATAAAATCGCTTTTCAAATCTTCATGCCTCTCATTTGCACTGGCTAAACACTGCGGATGTTGCCCTCATTCCCAAGAAGGAGGGTGCTGAAGACATTACAGACTTTCGCCCCATCAGCCTCATACATGCCATCACAAAGATCATCGCCAAAGTTATGTCCAACCGTCTAGATCCGCACATGAATGACCTTGTTTCCCAAGCTCAGAGCGCCTTCATCAAAAGAAGATGTATCCATGAAAACTTTATGTATGTTCGCAACTTGGCCCAGCGCTTCCACCGCAAAAAAAAACCGACTCTGCTATTCAAGCTCGATATCAAAAAGGCTTTTGACTCGGTTCGTTTGGATTACCTCCTTGAGTTGCTGCTCCATCTAGGCTTCCCTCCGCGCTTCCGAGGTTGGGTCTCGGCCTTGCTTTCTACCGCTTCATCAAGGGTACTTCTCAATGGTGTACCTGGATGCCCAATTTCCCTTGGATGTGGCTTGAGACAGGGGGACCCCCTTTCCCCCCTCCTCTTTGTGCTTGCAATTGCACCCTATTGATGGAAATGCGATGGTGATTCGTGCCTCCTTATACGCTGATGATGCTGCGGTCTTCCTTGCGCCAGTTAAGTCTGAAATCAAATTCTTCTCAGAAACCCTTGGGTGCTTTGGGGAGGTCATTGGCCTGGTCACGAATTGCTCTAAAAGCATGGTTGGCCCCATTCGTTGTGACCACTTGGACCTTGATGATATACTGCATTCCTTCCCGGCCAACCGATCTACCTTCCCGATGAAGTATCTTGGATTGCCACTGTCGGTCAAGAGGCTAAATAGGATCCACTTCCAGCCCCTGGAGAACAAGATTGCGGCCAAGCTTACTCCTTGGCTGGGCATGCTCATGGCATCTCCGGGAAGAGCGGTGTTAGTCAAGTCCATCATCACAACCATCGCTATATACTATATGACAGCGTTAAACCTGCCGATTGAGGTCCTGGAAAAGATTGATTCTCTTCGCCGAGCCTTTCTTTGGGCTGGCTGTGACAAGGTCACTGGTGGAAAATGCAAGATGAACTGGATGCAGGTCTGCAAGTCCAAGGTTCATGGGGGGCTGGGCATATTAAATCTAAAGAAGTTTGCGTCTGCGCTTCGCATCCGGTGGCTTTGGGCAGAATGGTCGGATCCGCCGAAGCTGTGGCTTCGCTTGGACAATCCTTGCGACGTGAATGATAAAAACATTTTTGCGGTGGCCACCAAGGTGCTTCTCGGCAATGGTCTTCGAGCCTCTTTCTGGGAGTCTGCTTGGCTCGATGGTTTGAGGCCCAAAGACATCGCCCCGAAGATTTTTGAGCTATCAAAAAGAAGGGGCTGTTCGGTTCAAAAGGCATTGCAGAATAATTTCTGGGTCTATCAAATTAACACGGACGGGATCACCTCCACTACACATCTGACCGAGTTCGTCAACCTTTGGGAGAAGATTTCTACGGTGCACCTAAACCACGACATGGCTGATTCTATTTCCTGGAAACTCATTAACGATGGCATTTACTCTGCATCCTCGACCTACAAGGCCCAGTTCCTGGGTTTGGTTGACTCCAACATGCAACAATTGGTGTGGAAGATCTGGGCTCCCCCCAAATGCAAATTCTTTGCTTGGCTCGTTATCAATAACAGGATCTGGACGGCCGACAGGCTTCAACGCCGGGGTTGGCCTAACTGCGACCGTTGCCCCCTATGCAAACAAGTTCAGGAATCCGCGGCCCACCTACTGTTCCAATGCCGCTACACGGTTCGAGTTTGGGAAATGATCAAGACTTGGCTTGGCTTGGTGGATGTGCACCCTTCTGCTTGGATGGCTATCTATTCGGTAAAGGCCTGTTGGAACCTTATTGATTCCAATATGTCGCAATCTACACGGCCGATGATGTCCCTCATTATTCTTATCTCGTGGGAAATTTGGAACGAGAGAAACGCACGTGTGTTCCGTAACACCGCGGTACCGGTAGGGGTTCTTGTTGCTCGAATCAAAGATGTATCCAAGCTATGGTGTCTTGCAGGGGCAAAGTATTTGAGTAACGTAGTGCCGCGAGAGTAATGTGTTGTAATTCGGCTTTTTGGCGAAAACCTCTAAACCTTCTTCTTAATCAATGAAAGTGGCAAATCTTTTGCCCAGTTTCAAAAAAAATACCGCTGAGCGAAATATTGGTTTCCGACATAGATGATACATAAGAAAGAAACACAATGGCGCTTTTGTACAAAGCAATGAAGTATATTTGATATATTTTCCCATTTGCCTTATGATACACTGTTATGTCACATGTTTTTAGAATCGATATGGAAAATATGGACACTTGATTGGATAATTATAAATCCAGTGCTAAATAAAAATGAACAAGGCCTTAAACATGATTAGGCCATTTATTGTGATCTTCAATTGGGTTCCAACCAGCATACCAGTCTCTAAGTTGCCCTTGTACATTCTTGTTAATTGCTTACCGGTGCCCTGTCTTCTACATTCTTGTTAATTGCTTACTGGTGCTCCTGTCCAACAGGGTGTGTATGGGAATGACTCGGTTATGAAACACTCATTCGGCAATGCCAAATGACAAGTTGTTGGGTACAGCAGCGAATCTAGGATGGAAATGCAGGGTAGGCTCTGCGTGGCCTAGTTGGCTTAGATGAGCCGGCTGCATCTGTTTTACTTGGACTGGGCCTGCCAAATAGCCTGAGGCTTAGTAGTAAAATATCAATTCACGATTTTTGAGGGTAGGCTCAAGCCATGCGAAGCCTGGCCCTTAGATTCGCCACTGGTTGGGTATAAGTAGCCAAGGTCCTGAACCTTTGAATCTTTGAAATTATAGGCAATTCCTCTGTACATTGATACACCCAGAAAGACAACCTCTTTATATGGATGGAATCCAAGGATATCAAAGTATCCATTGCCATGAGCATCAACCACATCTTCCTTATGAAGTATGTTGTCATTTTCAGAGTCCCATTCAAACTTTTCTTCCACTAGCTTTTCCTTGCCAGAGTTTAACTCTAATTTGTTTTCTTTTAGGTATTCCATGTATTCCGTATCTTCAAAACCTCCAGTGCGCTCCTCTCTCTCTTTGAGATACTCATTATAGTTAACATCTTGTAAGACCCATGGGCCAAGAACAGGACGATCATAATCCAGTATGGGTGGAAGGCAACTGTTATACTTCAAGACCCAATTCATTTGGCCACATGATTCGTCAAGGACCCAAACCATAAGATGAGACGTTTCAAAACTAGTAGTTGCAAGGTAGACCCCATTTTCTGATCGTCCAAGATGGAGCTTTCTGCACTCACCGAGTTCACCATGTATCCGTGGTTTAATTACTTGGTACTTATCATTTGATAAAGAGATCCTGCACAACAAATCATTAATAAACATGCTAATAAATCATATAAGTGGTAAATATTTTAATCAGAAAATCTGATGTGTATGTTATTAGGTACCTCATTACGAAATCAGTTTTGCAGTGGACGTAAAGTGCACCCCGGCAGTAGACAGCATAATGCTTGTCATAGTAGCAGTCGGAGTGCCCCCACATATCAGCGATGGTGCCTGCAGCCTTCCCATCTCGAATAAAAGACCTCTCCTCCCAACGGCCGGACCTTGAGGAGAAAACGTGCAAAGCGCACACAGATGGTGGCCATTCAGATTTCTCCATAATGGGGTCTAATTCATGAATCCTTTTGTCATAACCAAAATCTTCGGGCTTCGTTTTGCGCCTAGGATTTGGGATCACAAACACCTGATAGTGGGGTGATACCGTGGGATCAAACACGAGGTACTCTTGGTATCTGAAGTCTGCATCCCTCACTTTGGACTTCGACATGGACTGGTGCGGCGGCAAAGAATCCCACTGTCTGGTTGCCGGGTTAACCACATAATAATTCTCGGAATAATCTTCGAGTAAGACAAGGCCATTGCAGTGATCCTGTATTATACCGCGATACGGTGAGCGCCCATCGGTAGGGGGCAGGTAGTCGAAGCTGCCGGAGATGGTGGGGCCCGTCGAGGGACGGGCGAAGAACTCCGACACATGTTCGCTGTGGACGTTGATGAAGATGCCGCCGACGGAGTGCGGGAGGAGGTCCGTGCGCAGCAGGCGGCGTGCGTCGATGATGCCCAGCAGGGCCTTGCAGGCGCAGCGGCACACGGCGAGGCCGCGCGGTGCGACACGGCGGAGCACATCGGCGAGCAATTCCTCCGGCAGCACCTGTGTCAGATCCATCTCGCTGGAAGGCGCCGCGTGAAAAGCTGGGGTGGGCGCCGCGTGAAAAGCTAGGGCAAACTGTGGGTGATACGAACGTGCGTTGTGTGGACTATTTATTAACGAGGCCTCAGAGTGTATCCCAGCCTTTGTGAGGTCGGTAAGGCATAGCCATGTTTTCTTCACAGCTAAGATTACTTCGCTACTAAGCTTTCTTGGAGGGGTAATAATATACAACAAAATCTTCCAAAAATTGTTTGAGGAATAAAGTTATTTATTGACCCGCAAAAAAAAAGTATTGATGATTCAAAAAAGAAAAGATTACTTCACTACTAAGCTTTCTTGGAGGGGTAATAATATACCAAAAATTCTTGTGGGGTGTTTGAAGACTTCTCCACTTTTTCTCTGAAAATTGTTCAAATTTTGTCATTGGATCCACTATGAAATTTATGTTATCTGCAAAGCTATAGAACACAAAACAGGAGTAGACAAAGCTAGATGCGCCAGATGTTAATTTCCAGATTGAAGCTGGTGGCCAACCGGCCTGTGTGCGACTGGCCCGGCGATTGTTGTTTGAGACTAGTAAGCTTGTACGTGCAACACACGTCTAGACTACTATCAAATAATTATCAAAATATTAAAATAAAAAATAACAATATTAGAAGTGCAATACATATCTCACCTTGATATCAATTCAATAAAAACACATTACAAGCTCATTAAATAGTACCCAGAGAAACATCAATGTATTTGTCAAGCTCGTGTTTTTGGATATCATTCGAAGACAACATTGACTGACGCCGTGCAACTTTAGTGCAGAATCATAACCCATCAAGGCATTAATAAATCACGCAAACAATCAGGCAGAGAATGACATGGCCTATGAAGAATGTTATTTAAATAGTCACAGGAACTAACACTCACAGGGAGATTCCATGATATACTACTACTCTTGAATCACTTAGGTCCTAAAATGGAAACCAAAGATCGTAGCATGTTGAAGTGCATCACATGTTGCAAAAATGGGTAAGTAAATCTGCAAACAAAATTACCAAACAAAGAGTAAGTCAGCAAGGAAAAAAACATCATAAGTAGTAAGTTTCGTAGATACTATAGTGAAACAGGTTTCTACATCACACATCCATTCCACGCATCCAAACAAACGCAACAGAGCACCAGAACAACTCATATGATTTTGCTTCTAGCACAATTTCTACTTTCTAGTGTTGGATATGCATATGGATTGACTTCTACATGCTGGGGTGAGCATTTTATCAGCACAATGACACATGTAGCATAAGAGCTACAAAAATCAATCCATAAGTATAGAGCAAAATGGAAGTCCAAGCTAAACCAATGAAGTACACACACCATCTACAGAGGAAAAAGCTCAATATATTATAGGAGAGTAAATAGAGCAAGTTGACACCATTATATTTTCTTAAATTTAATAAACACGGAGATCAAGGCATGGAATTTACAAGAATTGAGGACGAAAATACCATTGACTAATTCATTGATTAGTGGCAAGTAAATCAATTAGGAAGAAAACGAAGAGATACAGGCAACCAGGACAGATATACTTTCCTTGTTTTCCTACAAGGAGAGATACAAACAATCGGGAGAGAGATAGTCTCCTTTTCTCTGAGGGCTAAGAAAGGGAATTATGAGGAATTGGAAGATATGCAAGTTACATTGTGGAATGAAGGGAGTAAGATCTAATTTACCTTTTCCATGTTTCTAAACAACCAGATGCAAGTAGTGGTTACTCATGAGAGGCTATGGCTGGATGGTACCCCTGTCTATCTTGATTATGAAAAGTGTTGAATCTTTTTCATCATAAAGCAGTACCAAGATCGAACAAATGAAGAAAATCAAGATCCAGTATAGCCTTCTCAATTGCTTGGACAATCTGCGTTTGTGAATAAGAAGGGACAAAAACATATCTAGAGTTTACTTGGCTCTCTTCCTTTCAACTTGATCCATAAAAAACGAGGAATGCCGGAAGGACAAAAAACATTTAGCTTAAATTATAGATGATTGAATTTTTAGGTCAATGCTTGTTTGTTTCCTTGACATGGATTCAAATACCTTTAAAGAGTAAGGAAAATGTTTGAAATATCTGAATTACTTTTTGTTATGTTCTTATTATGCATCAAACATGTAAACTGCACATATATTTTGAAGAACAGGATGTATCTACACAATCATTTAAAAAAATTGCAGAACTATTTTTGTCACTACCAACTGCGACAACTTAAAAGGGTTTGCTTCCTGATGGTGACCATAATTAGCACCAGTTATCTTTCCAATGAGTTCTATGACCTAATTCGAACAATATTTTTGTCGGAAGGTCACCCAGAACATAAGAAAACGTAGATTTTGCATGACCTGTTCACATTAGTCCCCTATTATTCAGATGGGAAAGGATGCAGCTTATGTATTCAAAAGAAAATTAGAACAGTTTTTCTAGTCACAGTAGTTCACATCTCAGGAAAACAAATAGTAGTAATAAGATCAACTTAAACTGGTTATATATAATTTAAGGAGTATTTCAATTAAACCTATTTCGTTAGTCTACACTCTTAACTTCAAGCAATTTGTGTGGTAACAGATATTAAGATGTTTGGAAGTAAATAGCTTGTACCCTAACAAATGAATTGAACCAGTGACAAGGACACCGTATGATGAGCCATTCTGGTGTCACGAAAAGGGCAGATCTCATGACCAGAACATGCATTACTGTCAGGTGTGCTGGAAGCATTCTTGAACAAACTGGTAGTAGCACTACCACATCTTTCAATGTGTCACCAACAAAGTTTGGTGCTTTCTGATATGTAAGAAATATTATATGGAGCCAATAACTGCCTGGTATTGTGAATATGATTTTATCTTACTATTTGACATGTTATCCCGTAGTATGTGCCTGCTCCTTTCTTTTGCGATCGAATACTGATGAATTCGATCAAAGATTCGAAGAATAAATTGTATGGTTTCCAATTCCAATGAATTTATATATACTCTGATGTAACCATTCAACCATGCTCAGCTACCGAACCAAACTAAAAATTGCAAGACTGCTGTAACTCAGTTAGTGCAGATAGTACAATACTCAACATTGGAATGCATCTTCCGATTCAGCCAACTAAACACCTGGTGGTGCCACAGGAACATGTAGAACATTAGCAACATCATCACCATATCAAAAACAGTGGCTTGAATCTTACACACAGTTTAAAAGAGGCAGAAACTGGAGTTTCGTACGCGGCTGTCGGTCTCTGGTCGAGCGTGCTGCCAGGCACCTCTGCCATGCGCCTGCACGGGCGCCGAGCCCCGGCCTCGCGGCAACGCATATAGACGTGTTCCGCCGTCCCCACAACGTCCCAACTGCTGCCCGCCGCGTCGCGCGAGGCACACCCAGGCGTCGGGCCTCGCTGCGGTCGTTGCCATGCCATGGCCGCAGAGCGCGAGCTCCACTAAACCGCCCCGACATACCAGGGATGCCGCAGGCGTCGCCCGGCCCCGCAGGCCCGAGCTCGCCACCGTTGCATACCTTCGTCGCCAGCCATTAGTCGCTGCCGTCCAACGTTTAGGGGTAACCGTAGCACCGACGTCGCCGGTCGACAATGGCCATGCCGTCACGGGCCGAGAGCGTCGCTCCACCCCCGCCCCCGCCGGCCCCGCTGGACAAATACATCGCTGCGGCGGTCGAGATCGAAGACTCCTTTATTCCTGGGTTGTTTCCGTGTTTTTGGATGGCCGGCGGTTTCCTTTTTTTGTTTGCGTGATTGCAGGGGTTAGGGACGTGTGGCCGTAGGCGTGGGTGTGGAGAGGTGAAGCACGGTCAGTCAGTCAACGTAAATTACTAAGTGCACACAGAAAAAAATATTAAGTTAGGTTTAGCCCTTAGATTTAGTTTAGTGGACTAATCATACGATGGTAATGGGTCAGAGTACGTTTATGGGGTGCGTTTAGAAAAGATAATATTGGATTGTTTATTAGTACTAGTAAGTGTGCATGTGCAATGCACGTCTTGTTAGACTTCAAATGTGAATACTTTAAAGATTAAATTGTCAAATCCACATATACGTGCAATGATTTGGATGCATTTCATAAACTCTGCAAGTTTAAATTTCGATGAGGTCTCCTACAATGTACCGAGATTAAATACATCACCGACATCTATCCCTATTGCCACTCGGATAGAATAGCTATAAAATTCCAAGACTCTTGTGAGGCATTACTGAATCAACATCAAAGACATCTGACCACCTACTGGTCTAATACACATATATAAGTTCTCAAAATTCCATATTTGAATGTTATCAAACATATCACACCCGTTTCACAGTTTCACCTAAAACAGTCTAAACCCCACTATATAAGTTTGAAGAGACACATCAACTGAATTTTCTTATAGATTTTTCATTATAAGATGGCGAGGTCTCAAATGAAATCACAATTTAATATTTGTTCTTCAAGAAAAGCTAGGAAGCAACCAGAAAATAGTGAGATAAAATAATAATACCAAAAAAATATGTGCCAATAAATGTGAAGATAAAGGATCATAGTATTAGCTCATGTTTTTCTTCATTCTACAGCTACCACTAAGCTTAAAGAAAAGATGATTTCAAGTTCTGAGTAAATTAGTCAGCAGGTCATTAGCATTAGCTCATGTTATCAATGGTAACATGCTACTGTAGCCCAGGTCACAAACATTCAGATTGTATAGAGTACAAAGCAAAGCAACATCTACAGTACATTGATTCAAATAATTTCATGTACATTTTGTCCCAGAAGCTTGCACTGTGATCTTGTGGCTTCTTCAGTCAGATTGCATTTCAGACGCAGTCGGAATTTTGTTTGGTTTTCAGCACAGGAACCAGTCACGGCACCGGAACCGGGACAACACGTGGTCGATCTTCCGGATGTGCTCCAACTGTCGCGCCGACTGGACTACTCGCCGGTTCTGTCACGCCTCTACCCTCGCCTACTTCTGGTCATGCTGTTCTTCGCCCACGCCTTCATTTGATCGGCATGCACTTGAAATAAAATTTGTACAATTACAGACAACTGAGATTTGTTTCACAGTTTGTTAAGAGTACAAAATTTAGAGCAGAGCCGGCTGAGGGATGGTGTGGCGGCACCGGCTAGTGCCGCTCCTTGACTGCTCCAGGCTGTCATTTGGCGCCATCAACACCAATGACGACGACTGCAGCACTGTCGCCGGAGCAGCTGCCTGGGTGCGGAGCTTCATGTCAATTCAGCGGAAGTATTTTCTCTGCCGGAGATAGTCTACTTGGGAGGTTACATTCTATGTGCCATCCTCCCATCTTTATTATAGGCATCATTTCAATTGATTTCAAATTTGCATCAGGGTGTTTAATTCCTGTTGGCTAGAGTTCAGAAGATATTTTTCTAATAAAACCAATAAGGTTTAGTACGGAGACTATTTTGAGTTATTGACAGGAAAAAGCAAACATATGCCTTGTGCATTATTCATTTTGCAGGACAATATATTGCCTATAATCGTATGTTCACTGAAACTTTCAAGAAATGTTCATTCTGCCATAGAACTATGATAGTACTATGATATATTGAGTGCCTACTGACAAGTCAAAATGAACTTTTACTATTTTCATCCCATCAAAAGTTCAAATAACCAGATCATGACATGTAGGTCAGAGATACACAAGAAATTCAAATGAGCAACAAAGTGGCAAGTAAACGAATCGAATAATCTAGATAGTACCTTTAAAAGTGTGTTGTAAGCCTCTAACAAGTGGTCAGCAGCTGGATCAAACCCATGCAACCATGAAACCTCCATCATGTGGGTCCAAGTATGGATTTCCTACAATGACAAATAACTTCTATCTTCTCACAACTCAAAAACACATGGAAAATGATAATCAGAAGTACAAATGATATTCATGTCAAGGCTGCTTGTCTGGAATATAAAGAGGAGATACATGGGGAAAATTACATAACGATGCATGAGATATCCCCCTCAGTGTATGCCATATTGAAGGATTTTACTGTTATGGGAAACGATTGCAAATGTTCCCTCAACTTCAGCTCTGTCTCGGCATAGTCTTCGTTCAGATTATAGTCATACTGGGCAGCAGAGAATACCCTGTTAGTGCAAATAGTATACTGCAGTGCACTGTCAACAAACTAACTGAAGGAAATATGCCCTAGAGGCAATAATAAAGTTATTATTTATTTCCTTATTTCATGATGAATGTTTATTATTCATGCTAGAATTGTATTAACCGGAAACATAATACATGTGTGAATACATAGACAACCAGAGTGTTACTAGTATGCCTCTACTTGACTAGCTCGTTAATCAAAGATGGTTATGTTTCCTAACCATGAACAAAGTGTTGTTATTTGATTAACGAGGTCACATCATTAGTTGAATGATCTGATTGACATGACCCATTCCATTAGCTTAGCACCCGATCGTTTAGTATGTTGCTATTGCTTTCTTCATGACTTATACATGTTCCTATGACTATGAGATTATGCAACTCCCGTTTGCCGGAGGAACACTTTGGGTGCTACCAAACGTCACAACGTAACTGGGTGATTATAAAGGAGCATTACAGGTGTCTCCAAAGGTAGATGTTGGGTTGGCGTATTTCGAGATTAGGATTTGTTACTCCGATTGTCGGAGAGGTATCTCTGGGCCCTCTCGGTAATGCACATCACATAAGCCTTGCAAGCATTACAACTAAGATGTTAGTTGTGAGATGATGTATTACGGAACGAGTAAAGAGACTTGCCGGTAACGAGATTGAACTAGGTATTGGATACCGACGATCGAATCTCGGGCAAGTAACATACCGATGACAAAGGGAACAACGTATGTTGTTATGCGGTCTGACCGATAAAGATCTTCGCAGAATATGTAGGAGCCAAATATGGCCATCCAGGTCCCACTATTGGTTATTGACCAGAGAGGTGTCTCGGTCATGTCTACATAGTTCTCGAACCCGTAGGGTCCGCACGCTTAACGTTCGTTGACGATATAGTACTATGTGAGTTATGTATGTTGGTGACCGAATGTTGTTCGGAGTCCGGGATGAGATCACGGACATGACGAGGAACTCCGGAATGGTCCGGAGATAAAGTTTGATATATGTGATAATAGTGTTTGGTCACCGGAAGGGTTCCGGAAATCACCGGAAGGGGTTCCGGATGTTTCCCGAAATGTTTGGGTACGAGAACATGTTATTTGGGCCAAAGGGGAAAGCCCACAAGGTTTTTGGAAAGCGCAAAAGGAAGTTTTGCGGAGTCCAGGGGCCAGACGCCAGGGTCCCTGGCGTCTGGGTCCAGACGCCGGGAACCCTGGCGTCTGGCCCTGGAGTCCGAGAAGGGCTCTTGCCTATCGGGTGAAACCGACTTTGTGAAGGCTTTAACTCTAAGTTTCGACCCCGGGGCTCAAGATATAAATAGAGGGGCAGGGCTAGCACCAAAGACAGATCAAGAAACACCAAGCCGTGTGCCGGCAACCCCGTCTCCTCTAGTTCATCCTCTGTCATAGTTTTCGTAGTGCTTAGGCGAAGCCCTGCGGAAATTGTTCTTCACCAACACCGTCACCACGCCGTTGTGCTGCCGGAACTCATCTACTATTTCGCCCCTCTTGCTGGATCGAGAAGGCGAGGACGTCACCGAGCCGAACGTGTGCAAAACTCGGAGGTGCCGTGCTTTCGGTACTTGGATCGGTCAGACGTGAAGACGTACGACTACATCAACCGCGTTGATATAACGCTTCCGCGTGCGATCTACAAGGGTACGTAGATCATACTCTCCCCTCTCGTTGCTATGCATCACCATGATCTTGCGTGTGCGTAGGAAATTTTTGAAATTACTACGAAACCCAACAGTGGCATCCGAGCCTAGGTTTTTATGGTTTGATGTTATTTGCACGAGTAGAACACAAGTGAGTTGTGGGCGATATAAGTCATACTGCCTACCAGCATGTCATACTTTGGTTCGGCGGTATTGTTGGATGAAGCGGCCCGGACCGACATTACGCGTACGCTTACGCGAGACCGGTTCTCCCGACGTGCTTTGCACAAAGGTGGCTAGCGGGTGACAGTTTCTCCAACTTTAGTTGAACCGAGTGTGGCTATGCCCAGTCCTTGCGAAGGTTAAAACGGAGTCTATTTGACAAACTATCGTTGTGGTTTTGATGCGTAGGTGAGATTGGTTCTTACTTAAGCCCATAGCAGTCACGTAAAACTTGCAACAACAAAGTAGAGGACGCCTAACTTGTTTTTTCAGGGCATGTTGTGATGATACTATGCAACAGCGTAATTGGTGGACAAACAAGTGACCAACTATGTTCTAGTTGCTCGGCCTTAAGTTGTCTTAAGATCTAAGAGAAATAGTGGAAAACAGAAATGGAAAACCCAGAACATTTTGCCATCCAAAATGTAAAGGGCTGATCTGAGAGGCCAATCAAAAAGAAACATAAGAAAGTCCAAACAAAAGATAGCAATCTCACAACATGATATGCCTCAAGAGTATCATTGCCATGTAAAAATGAAACATGATTGAAACTTTTTCCTCTCAGAAACTTTGCCCATACCTGCAGCAAAGTCCATACATCAATGATCAACAAAGCAGTGTGCATTTCTTCGTTCTTGAACAATCAGAACTACAAAAGCACGGACAAAAATGTCAGAGGGATAACAGAGAGAGGGATGATAGCTGCTCAAAGAAAAATGACAAGTAGTACACAGATCGTTTCTAAACCAACCACCGCCACATGTGGCCTCCGAGCTCCAATTCCTTTCCGTCGTCGTGGACTCCCTGGTACACATGTGCATCAATTATTTAAATAGAAGGACTATTTTCTCATTTATTGATTCTGTGTATGTAGCAAGAGAATTACAAAAAGAAACGTGTGTGCCTGTGTTATGCATTCATATTGTTGCCCAAAACCCACAAAGCATGCTTATGTAAAGAGGAACTTAGCGGGTCATTGAGGACACTATGTAAGCTGGAACTTAGCTTCGATTATTGAGACACTGATCAGAATCAAAAGTGATATTGTGTATTGTCGAATCTGATAAGCAGGTGGTTAGCAGACATCACAATTCAACTTCCACCCCCCCCCTACACACACACACCAAAGATAACCCAAAAGGGAGGAGTACTAAATTGAAACTTTGTTAATTGAACTATTTTGACAAGCACATACTTATAATCACAGAGGCTGCATATGACACATGATCGTTAGCCATGCTCAAGGCACTCGGAACTGGCAATACAGATGGGCTTGTACCTTAATGGAGGTCATGTGAGTTCCCCAAACTGGTCGGCGGCTACGGGTTCATCGTTGGGACTGGATCGAGATGCAGGACCGCGTGCTGGCAGCAGCAGCAAGCGAGGAGGATGGGTGGCCTGGCGACTGGAAACCATGGGATGGGTGGGGGTGGGCGCGAGGATCAGTAGCAGGGGTCCTCCGGTGGCGCGCTCAACATCAGATCGGGTAGGGCCGCAACGCCTCAGCCTCCGGCGACGTCGGCAGCGAACGAGGAGGTGGACGGATCCCACTTTGGTGCGTGAAATTCTGATCGCCGGGGAGGCTCCGGCGCCGGGCGGTGCAAGAGAGGCCCAGGGGAGCGCGCGTAGGTGGCGAGGGCCTGAGAGGCAGCGGGGACGGCGGGGAGTGCGATGGGTGGTGGAGGCGTGGGGAGGTTTTTTTGGAGGCGCCAAAGATCGTGCGATGGTGCGAGGTGTTCTCTTCAACGGCGATGCAAGGAGTTATTTTGGAGTAATTAGCGGCAATGTGGGTGCGGGCTGTGGAGAATGCCAACCATGTTTTAGTGCTAAACATTGGAGCCGTCTGGATCGTTGGATGAAGCAGTTTGGATGGATGAGATGAATTAGTTCTCCGCCCTCTCGTGCTTTTATAGGGGTAGTAGACTAGTAAGCATGCACGTGCAATGCACGTCTTATTAGAGTTCAAAATTTGAATATGTTAAAGTATAAATTTTCAATCAACATATGCAATGATTCCTATACATTCAATAAACTCTGCGAGATTAAATCTCGATGAGATCTCCTGCAATGTACCGAGATTCAATACATCACCAACATCCATCTCTATTTCCGCTCGGATAGAATAGATATACAATTCCAAAGGCTCTTACAATGTAAGTGTGAAAAGAGACATGCTTGAATACTCTCTTATAGATTCTCCATTATAAGATGGCAGGGTTTCAAATGAATTCACAATTTAATATTTGTTCTTCAAGAATAGCTTGAAAGAAACCGGAAAGTAGTGAGATAAAATAATAAGACCAAAAAATAGTTGCCAATAAATGTGAAGATAAAAAATAGTAGTATATTTTTCACAATATAAGACGGCTTATGGCAAAGTAGCAAGTTAGCTAGTCTTTTTTCTTTCATTTTGAGCTAGCATGAGCTAAATTCAGTCGCAAACAAAAACGACTTATGGCAAAGGAACAAGCAAGCCAGATTCCATCCTGGAACTGAGCAACAAATATATATCTTTCCTCGATAAAATGCCATATTATTTATTTTTCTACAATTACCACTAAGTTTAAAGAAAAGATGATTTCAAGTTCTCACTACATTAGCCAGTAGACCATTAGCATTACCTCATGTTATCAATGGTAACATGCTACTGTAGCTCAGGTCACATTGTACAGAGTACACAGCAAACCAACACCTACAGCGCACTGATTCAAATAATTTCATGTGCATCTTGTTCCACAGGCTTGCAATGAGACCTTCAAGCTTCTTCAGTGAGATTGCATTTCAGACGCAATCTGAATTTTGTTTGGTTTTCAGCACAGGAACTAGTTGCAGCACTGGAACCGGGACGGCAGCGTCCGGTTTTCCGGATGCGCTCTACCTATCACGCCACCTAGACTGCCCGCTGGTTCCGCCTCGACTCTCGCTTGCTTCCCCTCCAACTTGTGCCTCAATGTGGGCAGCCTCTTGGTGAAGCTGTTCTTCGCCCGCGCCTTCTAGGCCTGCACCTGAAATAAAATTTGCACAATTACAACCAGCTGAGATTTGTTTCAGTCTTATCTAGACAGTGTAACAAGTTCATGGATGCTGAGCTCTGCATTCATCTTGGCTTCGAATTTGGATTTCTGGCAATTCTCCCACTCTTGTATCATCACTGCCTTCCTTTGATATCTGATCCATCATGACCAAAACAACATAAGATTCAGAAGAAAATATGTGAGATTTTGTTCGTGCCTTGATGCAAGTTTACACTTCTTGGACTCTGCCCATGCCGCAGCTCGAGCTTCGAACTCCTCCTTCACCTCGTCTTCTTTGACGGCGCTCTTCTCTGGTTTTGGTACACATATGATCCTCCTTGCTGGACCAGGATGTGATGCTCATTTTGCCCAAGCGCGGTGATCTCCCGGAGCATCCTGACCCGCAGCTGCCTCTCCGACGCGGACGGCGAGTCTGGCATCAAGCAAAGCGGGCTGAGGGATGGCGTGTTGGCTCTGGCGCAGTTGTCGCCACCACCGGAGCGCCCACATGGATATGGAGCTTCGTGTCGATTCGGTGGAAGTTTTCCTCTGCTGGAGATAGTCTACTTGGGAGGTTACATTCTGTGCGCCATCCTCCAATCAACAAGAGGGAATCATTTCAGTTCATAGATATTCAATGAACCAACAGATATAAATTCATGCAAAATAGAAAGGAACAACTCTCAATCCACCTTAAGTAATTCTACAGCTAGAGAAATGAGAACAGAACTCACTACCGGAATTCCTATGCCGACGGCCAGGGCCGTCGGCATAGCCCTGAATGGCCGTCGGGCCGTCGGCTAGGGCCGTCGGTAACATATCCGTCGGCGTAGCCAGGAAGGCCGTCGGCATAGAAAGGCCGTCGGCATAGGCCCTATCCCGATGGTGTCCGTACATCTATGCCGACGGCCCTGGCCGTCGGCAACGTTATCGCGTAACGGCGGCCGCCGTCAAGTGCTGACCAACACTTGCTCGCCACGTGGCAGGTCTATGTCGACGGTCTGGCCGTCGGCATAGTTCCAAACTAAGCCGACGGTTAGGCCGTCGGCATAGAAAAACGATGCTTTGAAAATGGACCTTTTGTCCGGTTGCTAGAAAAACAACAACCAATTTTTTGCCCTTTGGGTGAGCATTTACCTTGATTACCCATAAATTTTTACTTGTTCAAGTCAGTCCCAAAACCAGTAGATTATCCAGTCTAAATCGGCCTGTTACCAATCAGCATACAAACGTTTGATGTTTATGGGACCACAACACCAAAGCAATCTTGATACGATTACTTGATGCTTGTGGCTAGCAGCAATGCTGTTCATGAACATTCACCTGCTCTAGCTACCATGATCTGTGTTGAATTCACCTTAAAACACACATATGTGAAGCAATATATAGACAAGTTAACCTATATAATTGTTTTGCAGAACATCTACTACTAATCACTGCAAGAAATCTGTGAACAAGCACACTTCTGAATTCTTTATGGGTTTATTTCTCTCCAAAATTTAAGATGCCTTGTGAACATTCCCATCACATAAAATTGAATGACTCGCTTTTTTCTCTAAGCTCTCTGCATAGACAATCTGTCCACTGCCAATAGCAACTCATGTGCACAAAATAGCTCTTCCTGAACCTGCGAAAGCCACAATTAACATTAGTGATGCAAGCCAACTCACTCACAAATATCTACTATAAGGCTACTGAATATCACTCACATGAGTTTGTTTCTTCGGGACAATAACCAAGGTAGAAATAGTTTCACAAAATATCCATTGAATATCTTATGAAATAGAAGTCTTGAATCTCCTAAAATGAATAGTTGTGCCACACCAATGAAATTGAAGTGAGATATAGTACAGATTTGTTTTACTGAAGAACGATCCGCAATAGCTTGAGATGAATTAATATGCACATTGACTTGCTCTAAGCGGCTGATGCATAACTCACGAGCTAAGGAGTTCATGCAAAGTAATTCGTTCCTAACCACAGAGCATCATGTGTCACGGCCGCCGGCATGGACCATCGTACCTGGCAACAGAGCAACTCCCAGGCGGAGTGCACGGACGCATGGAGGGGACTGGGGCGCCCGTTGCTGTTGCTGCGCGAAGGGATCAGGGAACGCCCGCGGCGGTTGTTGGCCAGCGAAGTGCGGCGAGCCAGCGATGCGGGTGCTTGCTGCCGTCTCGACTTTGTCTTCGTGGGGTGGAGTGGTGAGCGCCAGGAGGACGGCTGGTGGGCACCGAGAAGGGAGCGATGTGAGGGAGCACTGGGAGGGCGGCGGGTGAGGGGCGCCGAAGAGGCCCGCGGGTGAGATGCGGTGGTTGGGCGGCGGCATCTCGACCGAGGAAGTGAGAAGATGGGGGGACCTCCGGCAGGGGAAGTGGGGCGTGGAGGGCTGGTGGAGGCGATGCCGCGTGGGGAGAAGGCATGGCGTGGGCCTGGACGGCCGGAGGAGTGACGGCGATGACGCGTGTACAGGCTGCGTGCCTGCCTCCATGGGGACGCCAGCGGCAGGGATTTTTGGTAGGGGAGAAAGTGATGGAGGGATTAGAGGAGCGGAAGGGGAAGAAGCGATGGAAGGATTAGCGGAGCGGATCAATTAGTGGATCAGCGGACGGGGATGGCAGAGTTTTCGTCCGCCCTTTCAAATTGCTAAATGCACTTAGGCGAGAATTAGTAGGTATGTTGACGGTTAGATCTAAATAAATGGGTCTGATCGTGAGGCTCTAATTGCTCTGTGTTATTGCGTGTACGCTTGATGGGGTATATTTAGAAAAAATAATGTTTGCTTGTTTAATAGTAGTAGAGAAATAAAGATAGCGTTTGCCGAGAAAGGTGGTGGTGATGATACTTTTTTTTTGCGGATGGTGGTGATACTAGTTAGAAACAAAGGAATATACTTTTTTTACCTGGACATTATAGTGTTCCGACATTACAATCCGCATGGATATAATGAAAGATAATCGTCAGCAATATAAAAGATTCACCGACAGTTCCATCGATCCCAGAAGGTTCAGTACTCGTGGATTCAGTTTAGACGTGCTCAAAGTGTGCAATTACATTTCTAATTCTATCGTTAGTAGATGCAACTCATTGTCATAGTTGCAATCAAAATTTCCTCTTAGATTGCACTGACAAGTACTCTATTGTGATTTGTTAAACGGCTGCTGCCACTGAGTTCTCGGTAGCTTCCTTGAGGTCTTATGTTGTAGTTTTTTATACTTTTTTTTTAAAGCAGGATGTACCCCCGGCCTCTGCATCTGAACGATCCATGCAGTCATATTATTAAGTATTCATAAAAAACATACAAAGTGATACATCAATAAGACTGAAGCCACCATCTTGGCAATTTTGTTGCTACTCCTATCCCCTTAATGCAGGCGTGCCGAATGTACGGGCCTAATACCAAACAGACATCGCACCAAAGCTTAACATCTAAAGCCGGGTGTCCCATCCAAGCCACTACTTGGATTGGGCCCCACATCGATCTAGCACACTCCCAATGAGCACCGCACGCTGCAAGGGCCGTCACCACCATCATCCCTTGATCCATCCTCAGAGCAAAACTGATGCACCGACCTTGTCAGGCCTCTCTGCCATCAACGTCACCATGACGCCAGACAGCTTCCTCCTCCTGCGCGAGTCCATATCCAATATGTGCCCATCACCGAACCTCCGCGGCGCCATGCCGCCGGGATCCGCCGTCGGCCTTGCGGTAGATGTAACACCACAACTCCTCATGTCCCCTCCAGCCAGCACGTGCTCCAAAAACGATGCCCCCAGGAGGGACAACGGCATCGAAGGTGCCATCATCGTCCGATCCGGTAGACCCAAATATAGGGTTTCCCCCGGAGCATCACGAGTGGGGCACCATGATCTACAACAACAATGCCTCGGGAAGGGAACGATATCATAGACGCCGCCATCGTCCGCCATGACAGTAGTCGGCGCGATTTTCACCGGAAATCATGACCCCCCGATCTCGCAGCGGACTGAAACCGAACGGAGCTTCACCATGAAGACTAAAGCCGTCGTCGGCACGCCGGCAGGGAGCCTCCAGCCGCCCCTCACTGGTCCTCCACGCGCCACCAGTTGCCACGCCGGGAAGGATCTGGACGGGATGCCAGATCCACGGCTTCCATCGCCCATCTCCAGGCATAGACTCCACCGAGGGGAAGAGCACCATGCCGGCCATGGATCTGGCCACCGCCGCATAGGCAAGGGACGCCACCCTACCTGCTTCTCGCGGATCCAACACCGGAGTCGCCCCAGTCGCCTCCGGGTGATCCCGCAGCCCCCGGCGAGACCGGCCATCCGCGCGCAAGACGAGGCACCACAGCACCGATGCCGAACCTGCCAGCGCGCCGCCGCACCCTGGATAAACGCG
The DNA here is from genome assembly GCF_018294505.1 of Triticum aestivum. NCBI lineage: Eukaryota > Viridiplantae > Streptophyta > Magnoliopsida > Poales > Poaceae > Triticum > Triticum aestivum. Next base: position 37,252,955 of record NC_057797.1, on the reverse strand, counting down.
ACGCCGCCGCCCGAGGATGCCCGCCCGCGCTGAGACCCCGCGCGAGGAGGAGATGGGGCCCCGACGCCGCCAGCACCTACCGGGCTTTACCCGGCGGCGCGGACCGGCAGCGGCGAGGGGAGAAGAGGGGCGGGGGAACCTGAGGCGCCGGGCCGCCGGCTGCTAGGGTTGCCCCCTCGGTTGCTTGCGGGGGGAGCGACGCGAGAGGGACGCCTTCTTTTTTTTTTGAATGGTTATCACCAAATATATTGCTTAGCTCCCAAAACAGAAGCAACCATGGGCAACATCACGAAAAACAAAAAAGGAAAAACTGCAAAATTGGTCGCTTATTTTGAGCTTTTGAACAAGCTTCGAGGGTACTGAAGCCTGAAAGAATAGACGGCATACTTCAGACAACTTAATTTGGTAGTTCAAGAGTTTGTTGGTGCAAATGCGCAAGCTACTCCCGAGCAGCTTTCCTCTGACTAGGAACTGAAATTTCGCACGGATGACGCGGCTTGCGCTCCAAAGGCCCTAGAGGCTTGAGCACCTCATATTCTTCTCCCTCGCACTCCACTCAGCCTTGCACCCAACCGGTAGACCAGGTAAGGTTTCCATGGCCGCAAAGTTGAAGTTCAGGGGTATTACAGACTCAAATCAGCG
>NC_057797.1:37245978-37251970 GCF_018294505.1 Triticum aestivum | reverse complement strand
GCATATTCACAATATAGTTACATAGGGCAGGAACCAAAACTGACGAAAATCGTGATGAAACCAACCACTGAATTGATCCAGAAACTCAAAACACAGATCACACCCCGCTTTATAGATAAAGAAGGCAAACAAACAAAGTACACGATCAAATAATACAAAGTGGAGTGGTAGCCCTCTAACGCAGCAAATCCTGTGATATCGGGAGCACAACTATAGTATGGAAAGAGAACACGGGAAAGTCAGAGTACAATGCCACCCCATGCACTAGCACACCTAGCCTCCACGACAACACACTCAAGAGGGAGAACGGCGCCGAGCCTCGCCGCTGCCGAGTCCGTAGCAGACATGGGTCTTCACCCAGAGCCTTCACATGGATAGGAGAACCAGAACGACGCTAGTAAGATTGAACAAGGCCATAAACATGAGCCGGCCATTTATTCTGATTGTCAACTAGGTTATATAACCAGCATAGGAGTGGAGGTTATTTCCACCGCAATCCGTAAACCTTTTCCTGTGGAAGCTTAAGCATACAAGAAGTGCAACAATATAAGCACACAAGAATTCACAGTACAGACAAGGATGAAACCAAGCACCAACCGGGAACACTAGTAGAAAACAGGGCTTTGGTCCAGGCCGGGTCAGCCCATTAGTCCCGGTTCAGTTCAGAACCAGGACCAATGTGGGCATTGGTCCCGGTTCGTGAGCCCAGGGGGCCGGCCGGGCCACGTGGGCCATTGGTCCCGGTTCATGTGGACCTTTTGGTCCCGGTTGGTGGGATGAACCGGGACCAATGGGCCTCGCTCCTGGCCCACCACCATTGGTCCCGGTTGGTGGCTTGAACCGGGACCAAAGGCTCCCCTTTAGTCCCATCTCATGCCACCAACCGGGACCAATGAGGTGCCTATATATACCCCTCGCTCGAGAGAAGAGCACCCCAGTGCTCTGTTTTTCTCTGGCCGAGGGGGAGAGGGCTTGGTGGTGCTCTAGCTCACTTTCTATGCACACAAGGTGTTCGATGGAATGCCCGAGCCACATTACTTAAGCTTTCTCCTCTCCAAGCTCGACCTCCAAGCTCCATTTTCCATAATATTTGTCTAGGTTTAGCGGTCCGTCACGCCCCGTCCCCGTCTTCACCGCCGTCGATCACCCGGGCCGAGCTCATCGCCGGCACCACCGTGGTGAGACTCTTGTTTTATCTTCTTTCTGAAAGGAAAAATATTCTTACTTGTATGTTTACATAGATACTTGTATTATTTTCTTACTTTTATTATTGCATCTTATATAGTGCGATGGTTTTGGTATCCGCCCCCGTCGGCCCTCGTCCTGTCTATGATTCGGATGTGGTATATATATTATCTTTATAACTATTGGTTCATTTATTGTTTATGAAAATTATGCCGACCAACGTGACATAGATTTTATTTATGTAGGATGTATGTGAATCGGAAATGCCAACCGACCCTATTGTAGAGAGGTTAAATTTAGTTGAAGAAGAAAACAATTTGTTGAAGGAAAAAATAAAAAAAATTGAGGAGGAGAAGATGATATTGGAGTTGCATGTTGTGGATGTCGTCGATGATCGCAAGATCAAGATGGATGCAATGCGCTTGAAGATTAGAAAGATTAGAAAATATGCCATTCATACCGAGGCTTGGTATCATTATGCCGTTGGATCAATTGTTACCTTGGTTGCGATTATGATCGCATTTGTTTTCGCATTGAAATGTTTTACATAGTTTCAATGTATGGTTTAATTAATTAGATGCTCTGAAGAGCTATATGTTGTTAGATGAGAACTATGTATGCACTTTGGTTTTAATGTGATGATGAACTTCTATTAATTTGGACACTTAATTATATATAATGCACGCAGATGAACCGGCAATGGATGTACGGTGACAGACACTCCCGCGAGTACATTAAGGGCGTGCATGAGTTTCTCGATGCGGCTGAGGCAAACAAGCAGAATGGTTTTATGTGTTGTCCATGCACTGAATGTGGGAATACGAGGTCTTACTCTAACCGGAAAATCCTTCACTCCCACCTGCTTTACAAGGGTTTCATGCTACACTATAATATTTGGACGAGGCACGGAGAAATAGGGGTTATGATGGAAGACGGCGAAGAAGAAGAGTACGATGACAACTATGTGCCCCCTGAATACGGTGATGCTGCAACGGGGGGAGCTGGTGAAGATCAAGAGGAACCAGACGATGTGCCCAATGATGCTGCAACGGGTGAAGCTACTGAAGATCAAGAGGAACCAGACGATGTGCCCGATGATGATGATAACCGCCGGGTCATTGTCGATGCAAGGACGCAATGCAAAAGTCAAAAGGAGAAGCTGAAGTTCGATCGCATGTTAGAGGATCACAAAAAAGGGTTATACCCCAATTGCGAAGATGGCAACACAAAGCTCGGTACCGTACTGGAATTGCTGTAGTGGAAGGCAGAGAATGATGTGGCTGACAAAGGATTTGAGAAGCTACTGAAAATATTGAAGAAGAAGTTTCCAAAGGATAACGAATTGCCCGACAGTACATACGCAGCAAATAAGGTCGTATGCCCTCTAGGATTGGAGGTGGAGAAGATACATGCATGCCCTAATGACTGCATCCTCTACCACGGTGCATACAAGGATCTGAACGCATGCCCGGTATGCGGTGCATTGCGGTATAAGATCAGACGAGATGACCCTGGTGATGTTGACGGCGAGCCCCCAGGAAGAGGGTTCCTGCGAAGGTGATGTGGTATGCTCCTATAATACCACGGTTGAAACGTCTGTTCAGAAACGAAGAGCATACCAAGTTGATGCGATGGCACAGTGAGAACCAAAAGAAAGATGGGAAGTTGAGAGCACCCGCTGACGGGTCGCAGTGGAGAAAAATCGAGAGAAAGTACTGGGATGAGTTTGCAAAGGACCCAAGGAATGTATGGTTTGCTTTAAGCGCGGATGGCATTAATCCTTTTGGGGAGCAGAGCAGCAATCACAGCACCTGGCCCGTGACTCTATGTATGTATAACCTTCCTCCTTGGATGTGCATGAAGCGGAAGTTCATTATGATGCTAGTTCTCATCCAAGGCCCTAAGCAACCCGGCAACGAAATTGATGTGTACCTAAGGCCATTAGTTGAAGAACTTTTACAGCTGTGGAATGGAAACGGTGTACGTACGTGGGATGAGCACAGACAGGAGGAATTTAACCTTAAGGCGTTGCTGTTCGTGACCATCAACGATTGGCCCGCTCTCAGTAACCTTTCAGGACAGACAAACAAAGGATACCACGCATGCACGCACTGTTTAGATGACACTGAAAGTATATACCTGGACAAATGCAGGAAGAATGTGTACCTGGGCCATCGTCGATTTCTTCCAACCAACCATCAATGTCGAAAGAAAGGCAAGCATTTCAAAGGTGAGGCAGATCACCGTAAGAAGCCCGCCATGCGCACCGGTGATCACGTGCTTGCTATGGTCAATGATTTACACTACGTAATCTTTGGAAAGGGTCCCGGTGGACTAGCTGTTTCGAATGACGCTGAGGGACACACACCCATGTGTGGAAGAAGAAATCTATATTTTGGGACCTACCCTACTGGAAAGACCTAGAGGTCCGCTCCTCAATCGACGTGATGCATGTGACGAAGAACCTTTGCGTGAACCTGCTAGGCTTCTTGGGCGTGTATGGGAAGACAAAAGATACACCTGAGGCACGGGAGGACCTGCAACGTTTGCACGAAAAAGACGGCATGCCTCCGAAGCAGTATAAAGGTCCTGCCAGCTACGCTCTTACGAAAGAGGAGAAAGAAATCTTCTTTGAATGCCTGCTCAGTATGAAGGTCACGAATGGCTTCTCGTCGAATATAAAGGGAATAATAAATATGCCAGAGAAAAAGTTTCAGAACCTAAACTCTCATGGCTGCCACGTGATTATGACGCAACTGCTTCCGGTTGCATTGAGGGGGCTTCTACCGAAAAACGTCCGATTAGCCATTGTGAAGCTATGTGCATTCCTCAATGCAATCTCTCAGAAGGTGATCGATCTAGAAATCGTACCAAGGCTAAGGAGTGATGTGGCGCAATGTCTTGTCAATTTCGAGCTTGTGTTCCCTCCATCCTTCTTCAATATCATGAGCACGTCCTAGTTGATCTAGTTGACGAGATTGTCATCCTGGGGCCCGTATTTCTACACAATATGTTCCCCTTTGAGAGGTTCATGGGAGTCCTAAAGAAATATGTCCGTAACCGCGCTAGGCCAGAAGGAAGCATCTCCATGGGCCATCAAACAGATGATGTTATCGGGTTTTGTGTTGACTTCATTCCTGGCCTTAAGAAGATAGGTCTCCCTAAATCGCGGTATGAGGGGAGACTGACTAGAAAAGGCACTTTTGGAAGAGACTCAATAATATGCAGGGACGGATATTCTTGGTCTCAAGCACACTACATAGTTCTACAGAACTCTACCTTGGTGACCCCGTATGTCGATGAACACAAGAACAGTCTGCGCTCCAAACACCCGGAGCAGTGCGACGACTGGATTACATGTGAACACATCAGGACTTTCAGCAGTTGGTTGGAAACATGTCTCAGAGGTTGCAACACTGTTTGTGATGAGTTGTACTTGTTGTCCAGGGGACCATCTTTGACTGTATTGACTTACAAAGGATACGAGATAAATGGGAATACATTTTACACGATCGCCCAAGATCAAAAGAGCACCAACCAAAACAGCGGTGTCCGCTTTGATGCAGCAACCAAGAGCGGAAATGACACATATTATGGTTACATAGTGGACATATGGGAACTTGACTACGGACCTGATTTTAAGGTCCCTTTGTTTAAGTGCAAATGGGTCAATCTGTTAGGCGGGGGGTACAGGTAGACCCACAGTACGGAATGACAACAGTGGATCTGAAAAATCTTGGGTACCCTGATGAACCGTTCGTCCTAGCTAATGATGTGGCACATGTTATCTATGTGAAGGACATGTCTACCAAACCGAGAAAAAGAAAAGATAAGGAAGCGAATACATCATACGATGAGCCAAAGCGCCACATAGTTCTTTCAGGAAAAAGGGACATCCTGGGAGTCGACGGCAAGATAGACATGTCTGAAGATTATGAAAAGTTTCATGAAATTCCTCCCTTCAATGTCAAGGCTGACTCAAGCATCCTGATAAACAATGAAGATTATCCATGGTTACGGCGCAATAAGCAAATGACACAAGCGAAGAAAAAGTGAAGACTTTCTCCCGCAACTTTGTAACACACGAACATGCTACCATTGTCCGTTTTGTACATGCACATGCTATGTGGGTGAAATTATGATACCATCCCAACTTTCAACTTTTCCAGAGTTCATTTGAAATGCTTTCATGTCTTATGGTTCGGCCCTCGTAATACCATGACCATTAGTCTCTGGCCCATGCCAACTTTCAACTTTCAACTTTCTAAAACTAATGGCACTAACAGAAAGTTTATAATTTTGCTCCTCGCCCCTGTCCCATGACCTTCCCTCTCTGCCTTGTTGAGCTCCTCTCAAAGTGAAAATAGATGCCCTAATAGAGAAAAGTTTAACCTAAATTCATAGTGAATTTATCTGAAATTCATAGAAATTTACTAGGAATTTAGGTTGAATTTTCTCTATAAGCGCATCTATTCTCATTTTTTAGTAAGTTAATCACAAACTTGTGATTCAAACAATTTTCAAAGAATTCAAATTTTAACTATTCAAATTTGAAAACTAATGGCACTAATAGAAAGTTTATAATTTTTCTAAAACTAATGGCACTAACAGAAAGTTTATAATTTTGCTAACCTAAAAGCAAACAGAATTAAAAATTAAAGCAAAAAACAAAAGAAAATAAATAATGCAAAAAACAAATAAAAAACAGGGAAAAAAACTATTTTTATAGTAAAGTTAATCACAAAATAAAATAAATAAAGCAACAAAGAAAACAAAAAAAACTAAAAAAGTGTTTTCAAATTTGAAA
>NC_057797.1:37244081-37245792 GCF_018294505.1 Triticum aestivum | reverse complement strand
CACTAACAGAAAGTTTATAATTTTTCTAAAACTAATGGCACTAACAGAAAGTTTATAATTTTGCTAACCTAAAAGCAAACAGAATTAAAAATTAAAGCAAAAAACAAAAGAAAATAAATAATGCAAAAAACAAATCAAAAAACAGGAAAAAACTATTTTTATAGTAAAGTTAATCACAAAATAAAATAAATAAAGCAACAAAGAAAACAAAAAAACTAAAAAAGTGTTTTCAAATTTAAAACTAATGGCATTAACAAAAAGTTTATAATTTTTCTCAAACTAAAAGCATAAAGAATTAAAAAAATAAAGCAAAAAAACAAAAGAAAATAAATTAAGCAACAAAAAAACAAAAAAATGCCACCTACTGGGCCACCATGGCCTGAATACGACTAGAAACCCTACCATGGGCCAGGATTCAGGCCCACAGCAGGCCCAGTAGGCCCACAAGCATTGCAGTGACAGATTAGGCCTGAAAGCCTGCAGTTGAGAGGAGCTCGGGAGGGTGGGCGTAGCAGCGCTTATAAACCACTCCCGAGCCCTCTCAACTAGCGAGGTGGGACTAAACTTTTGGGCGCGGGGCAGCACAAGGCCATTTGTCCCGGTTGGTGGCACCAACCGGGAATAAAGGGGGCATTGGTCACGGTTCGTGGAACCAACCGTGACCAGTGCCCCCCTTTAGTCCCGGTTGGTGCTACCAACCGGGACCATAGGCCTCTGCTTCCCGCCCTTTCGGCTGCTGAAAAGAGACCTATGGTCCCGGTTGGTGGCACGAACCGGGACCATAGGTGTGCATTGGTACCGGTTCGTGCCACGAACCGGGACCATTGCTCTGGGTATATAAGGTAGCACTTGTGAAAATTTCTCCAACCGCTCCCATTCCCCCCCGACGCCTCCAGGCCGTTCATCGTCGTCGTCGCCGCCCCAAGCCCGTCGTTACCCGCTCCTTGTCGCCGTCGCCCCGCGCCGCCGTAGGCCTTCTCCCCGTCGCTGCGTGCGCTGTCGCCGGCCTCCTCCTCGTCGTTGCGTGCGCCATGTCCGGCCCCCTCCCCGTCGCCCCGCGCCGTGTCGCCGGCCTCCCACGCGCTGTCGCCGGCCTCCTCCACGTCCCCGGCCTCCTCCCCGCCGCGCCCCCAGTGAGCTTCCCCCTTCCCATCGATCCCTGTCGCTCTGACCATCGCCGCCGCCGCCGTTGCTCTCTGTGTGTGATAATTTTTTTTCATATGTGTATGTATATGCTCATATGTATTTGGATTTGGCTATGTATGTATGTATATGCTCATATGTATGTATGTATGTATATGCTCTATGTATATGGATTTGGCTATGTATATGCTCTCTGTATATGCTCATGTGTATGTATGTTCAAATAGCATTTTTTCTATATATGAATTATTTTTTTGTTCATGGATATATGCTAAAGAAAACGAGGGGGGTGATAGATGATGATGAGGGGTCGAGAGGGGGACGAGAGATCGAGAGGGGTCGAGGGGAGAAAAAAATGTTATCAAGGACGAGGGTCGTCGAGGGGTCGAGAGAGGGACGAGGGGTCGAGAGGGGTACGAACCGGGACCAATACTCTGTGTATATAAGCAGGACTTAGAAAGAAGAAGAGGAGAAATAAATAACAAGAAGAAAAAAGAAGAAAAAGAAGAGGAGAAGAATAAAGGAATAGAGGAGAAGAAGAGAAAATAGAATATATTATATTTTCTCT